>NC_142940.1:592210-684710 GCF_046866305.1 Octopus bimaculoides
GTGGGAGTAGGGGCAGGGAAGCATTAGAATAATTATGGTAATATATTAACTGACTTAAATTGAGGGAATAATAAACTTGACCTGCTCTCTCTCTCTCTCTCTCTCTCTCTCTCTCTCTCTCTGTGCACGTGTGTGCATGTATATATATATGTAGATATGTACCTGTATGTATACGTGTAGCTGTATTTATATTCAATATGCAAGCTACTTGGTGACCCCTGCTGGTGCTGGTGTCACATAAATATCACCCACTACACATTGTAAAATGGTTGGCATTAGGAAGGCCATCGAGCCACAGAAACCATGCCAAAACAGACAAACAGAGCCAGGTTCAATTCTCTGGGTTACCAGTTCCTGTTAAACCATCCAACCCATGCAAGCATGGAAAACAGGCATTAAATGATGATGATGATGATGTGTTGTTCTCAGATTTGGAGATCAAGACTAATTGTGATGTATCCTACAGGTTACAGAGTACATATATCTTGTTACTGAGTCTGTGAATGTCCTTAGGAAGTTAATTCCATGCTCAGGACTTTGAAATGGTTTTTTTTCTCCATCCACAGGATTCGTTTATTCCAGGCAATTTTATATCTAACCTCTCAATATTGATAGTCTTATGCATCTGTTTTCCAAGGAATCTGTTAATTATACCCCTGCCTGGTGAAAGACACAGTTTCCATTACATTCTGTAGTGAAAGAATCGCTTCACAATAACATCACACACACCAGAAAATGACACTAAATCTTTACTCTTTCACATAATTCATAATTCATGTGAGCATTTGTTGAGCACTTTTGGTGCAAAATACTTTGCTAAGATTAATCATGATGTACTCTGTATTTTCTTGAGTATTTATGGTTTATAGTATTTGGAGAGAAAGAGAGGTGGGGGCGGAGGGATGTATGCTGCATGTTGTTATAAATTGGAGATAAATATTTTAGCAAATCAATAGTGGAACTTACATATGGTCATTGCAATAACAATCAAAACATCTGTTGTCATTAGTCAATGTTATTAATTAAAAATCATGAATCCCATCAAAAAGAGAAATTATTTATTGGTTCATTATTATTTGACATACCTTCACTGCACATGTTGTAAACTGAACTTCCTCATGAGACCTATTTCCAGTAAGGACTGAGTCTTTGAGTGTTAAGTGTTGGTTGGGTTTCTTGCAGAAACACAGATCAGTACTGGTGATGGGATATGAAGTGTATGATAGTGAATTCATTAGAACATTGATTGTTTTTTAATCAATTTAGATTTATGGTAAGCAACATGGTCGAAGAGCTTAACATGACCAAACTGCTCTCCATGTTCTCTTCACTGAGGATCCATCTGGGTTGATGGCTCATGTTGGCTGACCACATGGCTCATGGTCACAGCAGATGAGTATCTTACAGAGATGGGACTGATTGGGACTCTGCTTGACAGGTCAACTAAAAGGACCCAGAAAAATACCAACAAACGGTGAATGCAGCAACATGTTACAATGATGCATACAGTGGTGCACACTGTGGCACATGCAGTGGTGGTGCATGCCCTCACAATTCCTTTTAATTTGTAATTTGCCTCCCTCCCTAACACAGGGCAATTCTAATAATGAGAAGTGAACTGTACAACAACAACAACCAACTTAACCAATTCCTAATTTGCTTCTTTTCTGCAATAAATTTAGATAAAACAACTTTTCTGTGAAGCTGTTTTCAAAGCTATTTGCTTCTATTTGATTCTATTTGCTTCTATTTGATTCTATTTGCTTCTATTTGATTCTATTTGATTCTATTTGCTTCTATTTGATTCTATTTGCTTCTATTTGATTCTATTTGCTTCTATTTGATTCTATTTGCTTCTATTTGATTCTATTTGATTCTATTTGATTCTATTTGCTTCTATTTGATTCTATTTGCTTCTATTTGATTCTATTTGCTTCTATTTAATTCTATTTGCTTCTATTTGATTCTATTTGCTTCTATTTGCTTCTATTTGATTCTATTTGATAAACTTCCATGTTTTGAGGGAGAAGACACCACACACAGGCTTCTGTCATGTGTGGTGATTATTGTATGTCAGGTGACTAAGAGGTGCTTTATTCTTAAGGGAAGGAAAAAAAAAAAGCTGCCTACTGAAGTGTGCTGATGCAATGTAATATGTATGTAGGTGAAAGAGGATTAAGACAACAAAGTCTGCTGACAAGTTCTGTAAATGCAAAGCAACTCACAGCCAATTGTGAAGACGTCCAAATAACTTTTGAATGTCACTGTATTGTGAGTTGGTTTTTAAATTGAAAACGTTTGAGTTGAAAAGACAGGTGAAAATAGTTCACGAATTGTTTACAGACTGTTGTAAATGACTTGCTAAGGTCGAACAGAATAAAACAAATGCTTTCTGCCTGGCCAACAAATGTGATACCTTTCATACATTGCCCTAACGTAATTTCACAGATGACATTCCCCTGCTCAGGTAGAAAGAACATTTGACCTTCTTCAACAATGTTCTAATTGTTGTCAGAAATCACTGCAATAAAATTAACAACTGCTGTAATAACAGATTTCAGTTTTTTTTTCTTAATATCAACTTGGAAACCAAACATAAAACTTAACAACATATTTTTGCTGCATATAACACTAAATAACAATTATATTGAATGACATAAAGACCGGGTCTCTATGTGGTCCCTCAATTTGCTTGAAATAATAGCTACCTTGGCTGGTACTTATTGACCCCAAAGGGATGGAAAGCAAAGTTGATTTTGGTGGGGTTAGAACCCAGAAAGTTGTGAAATGGAACAAATATCACAATTTTTTTTCATTTTGTTTTTCTTATTCATTTTCTTTACACATTTTTAATGTAATCCCACACTGTATTTGTCTGTACCACTCATAATCGTTTTTGTCAACCTTTGTGGTTAATAAAGCATAGTAACAACAACAACAGCAACAACAACAGATATTAATTATTGTCATTATTATTATTTTCTCTTTATCACAGGTTTTGTTGGAGATCCTGGAGTTTTGTATGCGTAGCGGGCCTACTACCTGCAGCCTACAGTATCCTGCTATTTGTTCTTTGCAGCTAATCATTATTATTATTATTATTATTATTATTATTATTATTATTATTATCATTGCCTTTGCACAGCTTCTAACGCTGGAGATGTACTATGGTGTCAGCTGTTCACTACCAGTGAACTAAAGTAACACCTCTTATTTTTCGAGCACCTTTTGGAATAATTGAGCAGTTCCAAGCTGTGCTGTTTTCCACAAGTGATCCACCCTTATTGCAGCCCCTATTTGTTCCACGTACTTCTCAAGAGTTTTACTCACAGTTCTCAGGGTTCCGACAATTATTGGTACTACTACCACCTTTTTCATCGACCACAACTGCTTCACCTCCCAAGCTAACCTGTCAGCGACTTTTCTTTCTTCCTTATCGCATACCTTTTTGTCAGCTGGGCATGCTATGTCTATGATCCAGCATAGTTTGTTTCCTTTCTCAATTAAGACTACGGCTGGCGTCCTATTCTCTGTCTCATGGTCGCACTGAATCATAAAATCCCATAGGATATTTGCATTATCATTTTTCGATAATGCCTTCGGGTTTGTGGTTGTACCAATCTTTAGCTCTATCAAGTCCATACTTGTTGCAAAGTCTCCAATGCACAAGCCTGGCTATATTGTCATGGCATCTCTTATATTCCTTCTGGGATAGTGGCATACATTGGCTGGTAATATGCCATATGGTTTCACCATTTTGTCCACAGATTCTGCACTTATCACTTTCTGATGTATTGTCTATTCTATTATTATCATTATTATTATTATTATTATTGCATCAGTTGTGGCGTGCAAGAGAGACGATTGCGCTGGTATGGACATGTGGTGAGAATGGAGGAGGATAGCTGCGTGAAAAAGTGCCACACCCTAACAGTTGAGGGAACCCATGGAAGAGGTAGGCCCAGGAAGACCTGGGCTGAGGTGGTGAGGCAAGACCTTCGTACATTGGGCCTCACCGAGGCGATGACTACTGACCGAGACCTTTGGAAATGTGCTGTGCGTGAGAAGACCCGGCAAGCCAAGTAAGATCGTTGCCAGTGCCCCTGGACTGGTTCTTGTGCGGGTGGCACATGAGATGCACCATTTTGAGCGTGGCCATTGCCAGTACCGCCTGACTGGCTCCTGTAGGATTTTCGAGCGAGATCGTTGCCAGTGCCCCTGGACTGGCTTGTGCGGGTGGCACATAAAAGACACCATTTCGAGCTTGGCCGTTTTCGTGCGGGTGACACGTAAAAGCACCCACTACACTCTCTGAGTGGTTGGCATTAGGAAGGGCATCCAGCTGTAGAAACTCTGCCAAATCAGACTGGAGCCTGGTGTTGCCATCCGGTTTCACCAGTCCTCAGTCAAATCGTCCAACCCATGCTAGCATGGAAAGCGGACGTTAAACGATGATGATGCTGATGATGATTATTAAAGTGAGAGAGTGAATATTTGTGATTAAACATAAGACATTTCTCTTTGAAACTGATTTAAAATAGGTTTTGTAGTGTTCTTAGTGAAGATCAGTTTGTTCCTGTGTGTGATGTGATTGTTGAAGCTGAAAGACATCAATGACAGGAATTATTCAGGACAAAGTGGGGCAAGTGTTCCATTTACAGTGAACTCATTTCGGAGGGAACAGATGATTGTCTAACATCACACACACACACACACGTTAACCTCTTCCCTCAGAATCCATATTAATGACAAAAATATGGGACCTACTGTCTGTCATCTTTTCAGCTTGGTTAATAGGGACCCCACGAAGAGTGAAAACAATTACTGTACATACATACATACATACATGTAGATATGTCATATTATATTATATTATATATATATATATATATATATATATATATATATATATATATATATTATATATATGGATATGTGTGTGTATGTATATATATATATATATATATATATATATTATATATGTCTGTGTTTGTGTGTGTCTATGTATATGTGTGTGTGTGTATATATATATATATATATATATATATATATATATATATATACATGTGTGTGTATGTGCATATATATGTATGTATGTATGTGTATGTGTATGTATATATATATGCATATATATATGTATATATATATATATATGCATATATATATATATGCATATATGTATATATATATAGGCATCTATTTATCTATCTATCTATCTATCTCTGTGTGTGTATATATGTATGTATGTATAAATATATTTATACATATATATGTATCTGTTTATCTATCTATCAATCTATACGTATACATCTATTTATACGTATCTCTCTCTCTCTCTCTCTCTCTCTCTATATATATATATATATATATATATATATATATATATATATAGATAGATAGATAGATAGATAGATAGATAGATAGATGTGTTTTTGTGTATGTATGTGATTAAGCTACGTGAAAAATGATAGTGTTAATGATAGTGTTAATTAAAATTGAAAATTTTCTTTTCTGTGTTTTTTTTTCCCTTTTCTGTGACATTCTTGTCATAGTTGGTTGAGTGAAGAGAGAATGTAAACAAGGTTTTGGTTAATTTGGGTAACCCTGTCAAAAACCGAGAGAAGCAGCAGAAACACAACGACAACAACAACAAAGAAAGATGAAGAAAGAGAGAAACAATAAGGAAAGAGAAGAGAAAAAAAAAAAGAAGGCGAAATGTAATGTTGAATAAGAAAACTTTGTGCAACATATTTATTTCCTAATCGGAACCTTGTCTGAAAATTTTGTCACCTAAACAATGGTAAGATGGCAGCAAAGTACAAAGAAATGTGATATCAATTCTGACATCTTGGATCACAAGAATTGTGTGACGTCACATGTCACTTCTCCACTCTCCCTCCTTCTTCCCCCCTCTCCCCCCCTCTCTCTCTATGTTTTGGAAGTTTGGAATGAAGAAATATGGCAAAGGTTATGTATTGGATGCCAGTTAATGTATATCAGATTTTTGTTGACTGTACTAACTCACCCACTTGTACATACACACACGTACATGCCCAGACACACTTGCACACACACATACATACACACACAGATAGGTACTCATATTGATACCCATATATAGTCATACACAGCAAAATATTTCATGAACAAAGGCATACACACATAGAACATGTACACATACATAGTTACATACATATTTATGAGTGTGTGTCTGTATACATACATACATACATACATACATAAGCACATATATATATATATCATCATCATCATCAACATTTAATGTCTGTTTGCCATGCTGGCATGGGTTGGACAGGTTGACAGGAAGTGGCAAAGCGAGGGGCAGCACCAGGTTCCATAGTCTGCTTGAAATAGTTTCTACTGCTGGATGCCCTTCCTAACACCAACCACTTTACAGAGTGTGCTTGGTGCTTCTTACATGGCACCATACATACATACATACATACATACATACATACATACATACATGCATAAATGCATACATACATACATACATACATATATATATATATATTTACACATATATATATATATATATATATATATATATAAACAAACACACAAATATACCACATATACTTATGCAAAAATTAGCTAAATGTTAATTGATATCTATGAAAAGTATATAAGTGTATTAATTGCAGGAACAATACATTTCAACCTGTGATCTGTCTTACAAAAGGAATTTTCCCAGGTATATATATATAGTAATTAACGCAAAATTCTGTCTGTCCGTCTGGGACCCCAGTATCTCAGTCTACATTCTCTCTACATAGAGATATTATACCTTTTTGGAATCAAGATGATCCTAGGATTGAAAATCAGTCTTTCATTTAGTTCTTGGATATCCAGCATTGGGATCTGATTTAAAAGCATTTCAGTTGCTTTTTCTAATAGCTATAGCTTGGCTGGTTTAAGCTATCTTGGTTGGCGTTTGTCAGATGATGTCAGAGGTCAAGGGGGGAGATAAATGATGTTTGCTTCATTAATTTTACACTGATATAAGAACAGCTGTGGAAAACCATGCCAAATCAGACCAGAGTCTGGTGAAGCCTTCCAGTGTGCCAGCCCAGTCAAACTGTCCAACCCATACCAGCATGGACGACGGACGTTAAATGATGATGATGATGATACATGTAGATGTGTGTGTATGCATATATATATGTGTATAGTGGAGAAGCTAGAGCATGTGCCACTTGAGGCAGCCCTTGACTTGGCTTGATTTCCATTTCCCCAGCCTCTGAGCCTCTTCAGGCTTATACAGCTGACCCAACTATGTCTGTCCCATAAAAGCATTGCCCAGAGAGGCCCATCTCCCCCCCCCCCATCGCCTAGGTAACTCTGATTAGGTATATATATATGTATGTATTATGTGTATTGTTTTCTAATGGTCAGACAAACAACTTTAGCATTTGTCTGACCATAGGTCAATCAGACTTACATGAAATTTTGAGTTAGATAACATTGTCTGTTTGTATGATTTTTATAAAACTATATTTTATATTTCAGACAACTTTAAAGATGAGATCTGATGGTCTCAGATACAGCAGAAGCCACAAATAACATGGAATCTGCTGTTGTCTCTTTGACGCCATTGCAAATGAAATGATTGGCCAGAAAACAAAGATGCATTTTAGCCAGAGCCCTTCCTTGCTACAAAAAGGATTTTGTTTCAGCATTGATGGAATTGATGATGTTGAAATGAAATAGCCACTGTTAATAATAGGCTGCATAAAGATAGTACTAGACATACCTATAGGCTTGGGTGGCTGTGGACCTCAAGACTTAGCAGGGAAGGGCTCTGGCTAAGGTGCATCTATAATTCCAACCATAAGTCTGGGAGGGGAGTGGATAAAGCTGAGAAGTTGAAGAGTCTAGGGTGTCATTTTTTTAAAATTTGGTTTCATATAAGGGACTTTGTAAAAATTGAACCAGTAATATAATGGAGATACATTACTGAACACTTATCTCAAGTGTTAATATATCTACAAATGCCACCAACTAAAATGCAATGAAACTAGGAAGAAGAGAAATACTGTCCTGTGTATCAGATTACATTTATATCACTATTTTTCAAGTTCTTTGATGGAATTTCTCTCCTCACTGATTGTATCAAAATTTCTAGAAGGAAATTCTTCTACAAATACAAGAAGCATTTTTCTAACCACATCCAGCTATCCATTTCTTTATAGGCACCAAAAAGATCCTTATTTTCTATGAAATGATCTTATTATTCTCCAGAAAGTTTCCATGTAAATATTTCCAAGACTAACGAATTTTTAATTTCGCCAAAATGGACGCTTTATTTGAAATCAATATCTCTCAAAACCTCCTTGATTTGAGCTCCCAGAAAATCTCCTGCTATTGAACCCCAGGAAGACCCCCGCCCCCACTAGTGGCCATTATCAATACATTTTGGAGCTAGTGTAGCAGGAGTTATCTCCCACTTGCAATAAATATGTGAGAAGTGCCCTGGTTAAACCAGCGGCGGGTGGGGGTGGGGGAGATGTCTTCCTGGGTTAAATAGCAGAGTATCTTCATCTCTTAGAGGACGGTTACATTAAGGTGACCATTACCAATGCTCTTGTTTGGGTTGTATTATTTGGATCGATAGTGTCTTGCGTAGGATGTGGGCTGTTCCTAGTTGGGCTATCTTTTGGAAAGTACGTGGTGTTGAGGGTCTAGGTGTAGCTTCTATGTTTTTGTTCATATGTTTTTTTTTTATCATATCCAGTGCTCCAGTTATTACTGGTATTGTTTCCATCTCCATGCCCCATATCTTGAATATTTCAGTTTTGCGGTCTTTGTACTTTGACAATTTCTCCACTTCCTTTTGGGCAATATTTTGGTCAGAAGGGACTGCAATGTCCATCAGTAAGCAAGTGTTTTTTTTTTCATGTGACAGTTGTTTAAATGTTTTGCAAAGTTTCAAGACGCAGGAATCAGCCAAACATCTGATTTCCTCAAGAAATGTCCACGTTTCCTTTTCTTCCCACACTGACATAAACTCTGATCACATAAGCACCCTTTTCCAGTCCCTCTCCTCAAATTCCAGACATAATTCCTCTCCGCCTCACTCCATATCTCTGTCCTTCTTCCATATAAACCGATCATTCACTCATTTCAACAACATAACATGGCTCACCTGCCAACTAAAACAGCGACAACTGTTTACACAACCTGCTTTCACCTTTCCAGCCAACAAAACATTCACAAATTTTATTATTTTCTCCTTGTCAAACGAGAAATCTATATTTGTTCCATTCCACTCCAGAATATATACTCAATTCATTTAAAGCCACCAGCCCCTCTTTCTTTCTCTCTCTTCTTTTCTTTTTCTCTCTCTCTCTCTCTCTCTCTTAGTCTAGTTATATTTTAGTATATCAGGCATTGCATACACACACACACACAGTGTGGTCATGTGGTTAAGAAGCTTGCTTTCTAACAGCTTGGTTTTGGGCTCAGTCCCATTGTGTGGCACCTTGGACAAGTGTCTGCAACTATAGCCCTGGACTGACCAAGATCTTGTGAATGCATTTGGTAGATGAAAACTGAAAGAAGCCCATCGTATATGTATGCATGTATGTGTATACCTCTGTATTTGTATATGTCTAGAAACATTTATGCATCTATCTATGTATACCCTGTTTTCAATATATTTTATATTTACACCTCTGTCTATGCTTGCATGTGGATCCATGAACATGCATGTGTGAACATGTATGGATACATGTGCATATGCATGTAACCATGTACACATTGTATTTACATTCAACAACACTCTCATTTATATATAGGTAAGTATGCATACACACACACACACATATATATATATATGTTTCTTAATTTTTCTTAATTCCCAATTTATTAATTGACCATTATAACAACCAAACCATTTGAAAAATATACATTATCCACTTGACTTTATAATTGTTTTTTTTTAGTTTTTTTCCCAGAACAATCCGGGGAAATGCTGTCATCACCTATATACAAATGTAAACCCCACTAATTTGAAACCAGTTTGGTAAGTACCAATGCACAAAACCCTCAGCCCAACAACCACTCTGTAACTTCTGCTGATTATATATATATAAATATATATATATATATTTGGAATTTGAAATCTGAAATCAAAATCGAACCGAATCCGACGACTGGCACCCATGCCAACCTCTCCTTCATTGGACACTAAACTCTGCTTGCGAAGTCCTGTTGGGGTAAGTGAAATCGTAATTGAACCATACTCGATGACTAGCACCGCGCCAGTGGAGCACTAACAGCACTGTTGAGCGTGTTCATTGCCAGAGCAGCTGTCTGGCTTCCGTGCTAGTGGCCCATAAATAGCACCATTTGAGCGCAATCGTTACCAGTGTTGCCTTCTAGCACTTGTGCTGGTGGCACGTTAGAAAATTATTCGAGCAAGGTCGTTGCCAGTGCCACTGAACTGGCTCCTGTGCAGGTGGCACGTAAAAAACACCTTTTTGAGCATGGCCGTTGCCAGTACTGTGTGACTGGCCCTTGTGCCGGTGGCACATAAAAGCACCCACTACACTCTTGGAGTGGTTGGTATTAGGAAGGGCATCCAGCTGTAGAAACTTTGGCAGATCAGATTGGAGCCTTCTGGCTTGCCAGTCCTCAGTCAAATCGTCCAACCCATGCTAGCAGGGGTGTTGTCGATATTATTGCATTAATTTCAGATGGACAAAGTGGGGGAACAATTCCTACCATTCAAGGGAAATAACTTTTAATTCCATCTTTTACAGAGATAATAAATGAGACGGGTGCCTCTTTATGCGACCATTTAAACAGTTAAAAATAACAGCGAAATCACTCTCGAACCACCCCTCTACAGACTTCAAAAGTAAAATGTCTACTACACAGAATGACGTAGTCCTTGATATACTATGTCAAAAAAAAAAAAAAAAAGAATACGGGTTTAGTCCGACTGTAACAGTTTTGATTTCTAAATTTGTTCAAGAATGAAGGTCAGAGTTCATAGCTTCGTAGGTTTACGCCGACCAATGAACAGATTAATCAAAGTTTATTATTTTGAAAACGAAACATGGTAATAATTAAAACTGTTGTGTAATTAACATGCAAAGAAAGAAAATTAATGACTATCTGTTCTTAGGTGACAGTGTGTTCTCGAGAGAGAAGGGAGAGAAATGCTACTGTTTTATAGAAACAATAGTTATAACGAGCGGAGGTGAAAATAGATCTCGATTCTTTTGTAGATACTACAGCTTCTAGTTGGTTGATCAATATAGTCGATTGGACTGATCTTGGGATATAACTGGTATTTGACTTTATCGAACATAGATGGATGAAAGACAAAGTCAACTTTGGTGAGATTTCAGCTCAGACAATGAAAGTTTTGTCTGTCACCAATTCTTACCAAATTAACCAACCTTTGTGAAAATATATTTTAATTGACTGTATGTTGCCAATTTAAATTGACTGTATGTTTCTGCCAAAGTCTGGTGTAAACTGTCAATGGTACACCAAATCCTTGATGAGACTACAGAGCTGGAATAGTTTTATTTCTAAAAATTTCAATATTGAACATTGGCTGGCTTTGATCCTGCAGTGGTATACATTGCAGAGAGGAATAAATTCATCACCTGATTATAAGCATTTGTAGACTTAGTCTTAATTCTCATTTAACTGATCCTACAGCCAGGTTTCAATCCTTAAAACTATTTCTATATCATTCCATTTTTAATCAACATGAACAGAACCTATAAGAAACTATCTATTTGTTAAGAGAGATGGATTAGACCTCTGCAGGTTGTTTCAACCAGTTAGAATTGTCTTTGAGACGTTTGTGATTTGTAATTAGTAGATGGCTTCTGAGGAGGTAAAGCTATCATCTTCTGGCAAAAGAAAATGGTTAAGTAGTGTATATATTCTTCTAAGAACCTAAAATTCCAAATTACTAGGTCTGTTCCGAGTAGAAACTTTATCTTAAGTCCTAATTTTTCTTCAAGAACAAATTACATACTGAAATTCAAATTTAGAAGTTCTTCAACATGAGAAAGAATTTTTTTTCTGGAATTCTGTGTAGGAAATTAATTGGAAAGAGAGAGAGTCAAGAGATAAACAAAAACAAAAATAAGTGAGAAAATAGAAACCTCTGTTTATTGAAATGATTTATCAACAGAAATAGCAAACTAGATTGGACTGCACTCATGCATCATTGGTCAACTTTATTGAGAGAATATCATTTAAGCAATAAAACTACAAAATATATTTTCAAAATAAAACAAGGTCAGCAGATGTCACTGTTCTTGATCAACATACAATTTCCGGTGAGTAGTATTGGTATCAATTCACAAATATTAACAATTAACATATACAGCTTCTAATACAAATAGGATATAAAAATAGAAATTAAAGCATTGAAAAAAAGTCCTATTCAATGAAAAAAAAATAACATGCATACACACACACCTTTCTCAAGAGAAGAGCAACTATTCTTCATTGCAGGTATTAAAGCTATATAGCCTAAACAAAAATTCTTTTATAACTTGCAGGAATAATGAAATATTGCCATATATTATAAATATACTTTTAGATTTTACTCCTGCGTATAGAGTAAGCAAAATGCCAGTTCTATGACAAAAATAGAACTAATGACTGTTCTATAAAGGCCCAGATGACCAAATGAATAGACATAAACAGAGAACATATGGGTTGCTACATACCTAAAGAATAAGGAAAAATATTTCTTTCAAAAAAAAAAAAACAACGCTATAATTTCTGGATTCAACTCGCTTCTGCATTTATGGATCAGCAAATGGATTGTAGTGAAATTCCATCTGCTTCACAAGTTGCATGAAACCACCACACAACCATTTGAAAATTATTACTGGTTTTAAATGCATTTGCAGGATCCATGTTTGTGCATTCGTTCAGTTTATCCAAAAGCCAATAGTCTTGAACCATATTCCTTGATATCAAACTGCACATGAAGCAGGGAGAATTTTGTATAGTAGCAAAAAGGCACTAAATATTTTGCTTCTGCCAAAACAGAAATCTGTGTAAAATAAAAGTAAAAGCAAATCTAGGTTCCATCTTTTATGATATTCTATGGAAAAGTAACCCTTATTTCCAATAGACAACTACACTGCAGGTAACGGACCAGTTCATTGTGAGACTCATAGTAACCCTGACCCCACAAATATCAAGAGAGTCCCCATAGATATTTAGAATTTCTTGATGTTTTAGAGATTAAAATGTCAAGTTGGACAAAGACAATATTTTCTCAAAGAAAAAAATTAATAAAATGGTATTCCATGATGGTTCTTGATGTCTTCCCAGAAACTAAACAATAGTTCCAAGATTTGAAACAACCAAAATCCTCAGCCAGTACTTATCTATAATAATAATATATGGGTTTTAATATAAGCAAAAGCCCAGAAATATGAGGGAGGGGTTAGCAAAATCAACACCATTACTTGCCAGGTACTTTATCAACCCTCTTGCCATCAATTTCATGGCTCTTGGCATTTTATCTGCCTCCACCATAGCATTGTCAGTGTGTGTACACATAAATGTCCATGAATTGGCAGTCATTAGAGCATCAGACAAAATACCTTGTGGTATTCACTCCAGCCATCTACATTCAATTTTGTTTCCCATCCCTTCAGGGGGGAATAACCACTACAGACGCAGTCAATTATCTTCCACTCATTCAATCCCATTTACTGTCACTGTCTCTCAGCAGTGGCTAGATCTGGAGATGACACAGCACCAGGGACTATGAGACCCTTATCATAATTATAGTTTGGTGGAGTTCTACTTTGGTACAGCACTGGCATCAGAAGTATCCGGATAATGTTTATATATATATATATATATATATATATATACATACACACATATATACATACATACACAGAGCAATGTGTATTTTATTTCCAATGAGTGTAACTTTACTTTATTATCATCATCATCATCATCATCGTTTAACGTCTGCCTGATGATGATGATGATGATTTTGTTAGTTTGAATATCTAGCTCTCCTCTGATAAAGCAAAATATTCCACTTACAAAAGTCACAAGGAACTCATAGATTGATTACAGATTTGGCATTTCAAACAATTAATGAAAGAATTTCAAATATAAATTTGTAAAAGATTCAGAAGTGATTTTAAGTTAAGGTGGGCAATTATAAATTTCTTTGGTCATCTAAAATAATATTCACAACTCTTTTTCAATAATTTATTTTGAAGAAAAAGAATTTGTGTAACTCAAAATGAACGGAAGACAAAAAAAAAAAATTTTTTTTCACAAATATTTGAAGATTTATATCTGAAATTCTTTTTAGTAACTAGGAAAATATCATTTTAGTAATTTAATATTTTGATTATAATCTTTGAAAATATTATATAAATAATTTAATATTTTGATTACAGACATTATTTCAAGATTTTAAATGTCTTTAATTTTCAACTATTGCATGCAAATTTTGGTGGGAGCTGTTGACATCAGAAACAGGATTGGAAATAATTCTATAAAATAAAGAACGGACTGTCACAGAATGGGAAATATCAGAGAGAGAATAGGATGTAGTCAGATGTTTTTAACATCATCATTATTAGATCAGCAGTGAATAAATGTTGCCAATGGAGACCAGAGACAGCAGTTGTTTGGTAAGGGAGACATCTTTAATTAAAAAATAAAGACTTACAACTGTTGTTTAGATCTATTTTTTTCACTGCCATTGTAATTGTTCTAAAGTGAGGGGGGAGGGAAACTATCAAAGTTTATTTATTTTCTGGTTTCACAAGAATTTCTGCAAGTTATTATTTTGATAGATCAATTTCTAAAAACTAAACAAGCTTGAAATTTCTTGGAAAAATACTTAGAAAATAATAATGGAGGATACATATATATATATATATATGTGTGTATGTGTGTATATATATATATATACATATATATAGTTTATAATGTGATGATAGCAGAAACTTAATTTGTTCACAACAGCTGAGTGAATGTTCATATGAAGTTTATAAAAACAGTTCATGTTTAGATTTAGCAAATGTGATGGATCATAGAAAAGAAGTTGTTTCAATATTAAAAAAAAAAATAACAATTTTGTTTTGATTAAATTCCTCAGACCAAAAGAGTTAACAAATTCTTACAATATCTCGTATAAATCTAAATTTTTTTTTTATCAAAAAAAAAAATAATAATAATAATTTCATCCAGTTAAGACTGATGATTTATAAGTTAATCAGTCTTTTATCAGCAGTAGAATAGAATTTTAAAATGGAAATTTCAAAACAATATTTTTGCTTTTAATACTTGTACAGAATTGTTCCTGAAAGCCATCAGGACCAATGTTACTTCTTGATTCTTCAAATAAACAAATTAAGAAAACATTAAATTAATTTTCAATTAAGAATAGATAGAACTTGTGTGCAGCCATTGACTGCAAAGCTTTCATACAAAACTGATTAAGAGTTCTCTACTTAGATTTCTTATCAATATTATTTCCAACAACACCATTGAGATTAGATGTCTTCTGTGTGGAGATTCCAGTCCTGGATTCTTGGCATGTTGCAACTTTTGGCTTTGATCGGTAGGTCTTGTGGAAATAATCAGAAAACAGGATCAGGAAAATAACTGCATACAGGGCTATCCAGTAAGCAAATACTTTGGGATAGTTACAAGGAATAAACAGGAGTTGGGAGGCATGAATAAATACAAATATGAATTGTGTCTGAAAAGAAAATAGAAAAAGAAAAACTTAAAATGAAGCAGAGATCAGTGGTAATTATGGAACTGGAAGCTGGATTCTAATTGTCCAAATTAATTTATACTTTTACAAACATTTTACTAAAACAATAAAAACTGTTGTCAAAGAAGGATTCACATTTAAAGCTAGGAAAACATTAACAACACAATACAAAGTAGTTACAAGGAAGATTCTACAGACTTTTGGTCAACAACAGATGTTTGTAGCCATATCACTGATCCAGATTCTCTACACACAAGCTGGGTTTAACTCTCTCTCTCTTACTTTTCACCCTCTCATTGTAATACACACATCTGTAACTTTCAATGTATGTGTACTAAGCTCTGTGTGTGTAGGGACACCATCATTCACAGTTGTGTATGCATGTACATACATATTTACTTTAGTGTATATTTGTGACTTCATATGTGTGATCATGGCAACACACACAGCTGAGTTTATTATGTACATATCTGAGTACACGTGACTAAATTTAGTCCTCTGAAGTACCAACACATTTCAGTCCATCAGAATACCGAGATACTAATCTCTGACC
This sequence comes from Octopus bimaculoides, assembly GCF_046866305.1. NCBI lineage: Eukaryota > Metazoa > Mollusca > Cephalopoda > Octopoda > Octopodidae > Octopus > Octopus bimaculoides. The sequence goes on from NC_142940.1 coordinate 608,533, forward strand.
CATGGAAATGCTGTGTCCATTCTCTGCCTTTTCTACCACAACTACATTGGCCTCTTTTCTTTTCAGCTGACCAATCTCATCCTCTTCACTCAGACACTCTTCTTTCACACATCACTCCCCACCCCAGTCTACTCTCCACAATAAATATTTTGGTCCCTTGAAATCTGCTCCCCTCCCTAGTTTTTTCTCTTTTCCTACCAATTCTTATGACCCCTACTAAGCCTGTCAGGGCCAACAGACCAGATGCTTCTTCCTCTTAACCAATCCAACTTTTAGAAATTCCACACCAAACTACTTACAATTTGTAATGAAGTCATATACCATTTCCACCAAAGATATTTCTTGAAATTGGGTCCGGCTGCTGCTAATCCGTAATATACATACATAACAAGGTGAATAAATGAATTTAACATCGCATGGAAAGTTCCAAAACCTCCTGGAAAAGAAAAATAATTTTGTTTTAATTAATTTCCAGACACTGACAATAAGAGGAATTTTTTTTTTTTTTATTCTGGAATTTTGTTGAATGAGGGAAGGGAGATAACTACATTGTTTCCACCAGCTATGAAGTCTGGTCGTCCGAGTTGCTAGAAATAGCAGCCAAATTTCCAGTCAATGTGATTTAACGTCTTTTTTCCATGTTCTGCATAGATCAGACAGAATTTTGTACTATGCAGTGGAATTGAACCCAAAATTATGTGTTTGACAAATAACCTTCTTCACCACACAGTCACACCTGTGCCAATGTCAGATACTCCAATCTGAAACTGGATTTTTATCATAGGGTCTGCTCAATCAAAGTTGACTAAGGGTTAAACAACAACAACATCCAATGAGTAAACCACTTGCATAGTCATTCAACATTGTAGAAACAACAGCCAAATCTCCCTTAAATCACCATCTAATAAATGGAAGGACACTATGGATAGCAGATGCAATGCTTAACAACAACAGTTGAAATGCCACTGAAATCTCACAAGGATTAAGTTTTTACTAGAATTACCAAGAAAAAATTTATGAAATCAAAAATTTACCTGGGACAAATTTTACTCCAAACCACCATGAGACTGGCATGATGCCATGATGGAAGACATGAAGGAAAGAGACTTGATTTAGTTTCTTTCTCAAAATAAAGAATATCTGCAATTAAAATGTTTTCTTGGTTTAATATCTTCAAATGGAGCCATCTTTAATTAATTTATTGTTTATTTAAATATTCAAACACAAGATCAAATGTTTTTACCATTAAAAATTCAAGTTACATCGATAAGATTACAAGCGATACAAATATATTGCAGACATGACCAAATCCAACAGAATTTAACTCTGTTGCCTGGGGACAGAGTCCATTAACAGACATTGGAACTTGGCCATCAACTTGCTGAATTTACTAACAAATTTTGGGAGAGATTTTAAAATATACAACTGTGACATAGTGTAATTTTTGTTTCCATCCTGAGGTCAATGCAAGAAGTTTACTGCATCGTAACCTGGTTTCAGTCTAATTCTTGGTCGTTTTCTATTAAAGCCTTGAGTTAAAATGGGAAACGAAATTTGGCTGATGGGAATAGTGTAGATATTTAATAGAAGAAGTGTGTCTGTGGTTAAATGACTGTGTGAGAGTGGTAGTGTGATATGATTTGTCATCCAGTTAATCCCAACTACCTGGCCCTTTAGGGTCTTTAGCAGAGTCTCGTCTGCTGCAAGGATTTTGGTCAAGTCTCTGATCTGAGTTGGACTTCCTCCTTTCCTCATTCTAGTCTTGGAAATCCTGAAAAGAGCCATTGGTGTTGCCCTTCTCCATCTACGTATAAGTATAAAAAAAAAAAAGGTGGTGGATGGTTAATGAGTTCCATACCATGTAATGTTGAGTGAAACCACCATGGGAACAACAACAACAACACTAACAGCCCATTGCAGAGCCGAATGCGAGTCTTGTTGCAAAACTATATCTTATCATGAAAGAGATTCTGACCAACTTGTTTTAACCAAAACAAGTTTAAGCAGACCACATGTCTGCCTCAATATATTTCTCTAAAAAAAACACCAGATACAATAATGAGTTTCATTTGAAACTGTTTTGTTAATTTAGCCAACTCTTTTGTCACCCAAACTAAATATGTAAAGTAGTAGTAACAGGTACAACACAATAACTGCACAAGTCTGGAGTTTGATTACCTTAATTAAAAAGGTCAATAAGGGAACAACCTGCTAGAAATAGCAGCAATATTTCCTTTAAATCACACCTTATTGTCTTAGGGAGTTGGGTAATGAGAGCCTGGGATTCCTGCATATATAAAAAAGCTAGGATAGCCCCATATCAGCTCAGAACTGACCAGGGGTTAAAAAACAGCCTAATTTATAAAATTGTTAAAACTAAAAAGAAATTTAAAGAATCAGTGAAGTGTGAAATCAAATTTGGTATTTTAAAATAAAAAATTGTTTCAAATTTAAATTTTAAGATACCATAAAAACTTCCAGTGTGTGTGGAACACCTTGGATGTTTTCTGTTGCAGCCTTGATTTATCTAAACCATTGCTAAAACAGGCTTCTCTCAGACTTTTTCTATCAAGATTTAAATGGAAAAAGTTCTTGAGAGAGAATAAGTAAAACCAGAAATAACTAACCTTAGTGGCAGAAAAGGCGTTTTTAATATTTTAAATTACATTTAGGAAATATATTTCTAAAATGTTATTTGATTTTAAATTAAGTTTTTATACAATTTACCAGGATTTCAAGCCATCTTTCAATAGAAACTAATTTTGGTTAATGAAATATAAAAAGAGGAATCTTACCGTATCAAAAAGTTCAATAAATTTAGAAAAATAGAACCACCAACAGGCTGCTGCCATCTGTTGGAGAAAATAGAAAGGAAAATCAAAATATATCCATTTATGTTATCCCAATTTTCATGTCATTTCATTTCCATATATTCTCTTGCTGATTATGGAGCAAGAAAGAAATGTTAAGATAGAAGTTGGGGAAGAAATTATTATTATTAAGGCAGCATGCTGGACAAAATGCTTAGTGGTATTTCGCTTGCCACTACGTTCTGAGTTCAAATTCTGCTGAGGTTGACTTTGCTTTTCATCCTTTCAGGGTTGATAAATTAAGTACCAGTGAAACACTGGGGTCGATGTAATTGACTTAATCCCCTCCCATAAGCTCCCTTGTGGCAAAAATTTGAAATCATTATTATTATTATTAAGGCATCGTGCTGGACAAACTGCTTAGTGATATTGCGCCTGTCACTATGTTCAGAGTTCAAATTCCACTGAGGTCAACTTTACCTTACATTCTTTGGGGGTCAATGTAATCAACTCATCCCCTCCCCTAAACTTGCTGCCCTTGTGGCAAAATTCAAAACCATTATTTATGGAAAATAAAATTTTGAAGAGTAACTCACCCTCATGGCTTGTGTAGATCGAGAATAGTCAACTGGTTGACATCGTATACTGTAACCAGCAAACCAGCCAGATGATATGAACTAAAATATTAAAACAAGTATTTATAATATGTTTGAGAAGAAAATGATTGGAAAAGTGAATTTGATGTTGGTGAATATATTTGTGACAGTAAACGGTAAAAGATAGGAGTCCGAAGTAAAATATTTCACTTGGTGAAAGATGGTTGAGCAAGACAAGGGCAGAGAGAGATTGTATGGACCCAGTGGTTCATTAAAAACAGTAATAAATTAATAATACAAACTGACTGTTTCTAATTGCTATTGTAACTAGGTCAAAACATGTTTTAACCATCTTTTACAACAATAAATAGCAAATGGAATAAAAGAATTTTTAAAATTTTGCTGACCCAAAGAAATAATTCTTTATCGTGGATTCTACAGTTATAAAAAACAGCAATTTGCCTCATATTATGCACAAAATATTCTGGGTCAAATCACACCCTACCATGTGTCTAGTGGAGTGCTGCATGACTTAGTAGGGTATTGCTTGTTGGTAAGGGGTTGATTCAATAATTCAAATAAAGACATATCACACCTGTGCCAGGTGAGAAACAAATTAGAACACTTACCTCTTCTAATATATATGCAGATAATAAAACCATTGCAATGTTGTAAACAAGCATGACATTACGAATTTCAAAGGGTTTTCGGTTGGCCATGAATATGGGTCCAACTTTAGTAATGACCATATAGACCAGACATATAAGGAAACTAGGGACAGGTGAAGACATCATGAACCAATCAGCAACACGGGGATCTGTCGGATGATAAACATACACACATGAGAAATACATCAGAACCATCATCATTGTGTGTGCTAATTAGTCTAAAAGTCTAAAAACAGATACTGATCAAATAATTTTCCATGGAAACATATGTTTGTGATACATTATACGACTATAATATCAACACCATGGCTATATGAAACCAGGAAACCAGGAGGTAAGAGTAATACATATTTAAGCATGTGGCTTCCCTAGGATTACAGCCATTTTGTAAACACCTTCTGGTAGAATTCCAAAATGCAAGAAATTATCCCAGTCACAGCTCAGGGTTGCCATAGCTGTGATTGGCAAAGTTCACATCTCCATCCTTTTATTTTAAGGGCTCAGTTCATAAAAGGGAGGGGCAGCATCCATTACTCTTTTTCCCAGGGCCTCTGTGAGTGATGAGAGAAAGGAGAGAGAAAATTATTCTCAGACCAGAAACTCAATGGGATCAGCCAAAAAGTATGTGGAGCTGGTAAACAGGAAAACAAATTAAGACCACCACCCAAGAACAGGAAAGGCTCACATAGTTTCCTTTTATTAAATTTCACTTCCAAAGCTTTGGTCAACCGAAGGCCACGGTAGAAAATACAAAGCGTAGAGGGATTGAACTTACGACTGTGTAACTGTGAAGCGAACCACACAAACATATCTGTAGCCATACATTTAAATCACTTTTGACTCTTGGATACATCAGGACAAATTGGAATTGGATAAAACAACGAATAAAGAATTTTTTAAATCTCTTTTAAGGACTTGATTGGAATAGTTGCAACAATGTAATACTTACCTCCCTTCTGCATCACTTCATCATAGACTTTCGCAGCAGTTGTCATCCACAACATTTTGAAACTTTTCTGCTGACTTCAAGAATCTAAATATCAAAGAATTCCAATAAAAGAATCTGAAACCAATTTCTGTAGTAACAGATGCAAAGAACACAGCAACAAGTGACAAGTAATAGATGAAAATAGAACCAGTGTCTCTAAGGTGAGAGTACCTCGTAGTAGATTCCACAAGTTTCTTTCAATAAAATTTAATAAAATTTATTTTATAACAAATTCTATTTAGCAATTTCAAAATAATGTTTTTGTTGTTTTTTAAATAGGAATTAATTCTCTAAAACCATTTTTGCTTCATTTAATGTTTTATTTAATTAAATTTAAAATTAAGGTGGTGGGAAATATAGGTAAGGGTTCTGCAATTTGGGGTAAAAAATCATAGAAGAGAGCTGTGAGGAGGTTCACAGTTCTAAGACTAATGTAACGGATCACAAGTTTTTCATTTAATATTGTAGAAATATTGTCAAAATGGTCAATGAAGATTAATCGTATCTACGACACAAAGTCCATTCATTCAGTCAGGTGAGTTAGGCTCGTGAGAACCTGATTGACAAGTGTGTGGGTGTGTCTACACCTTAACTATGGGAAGACTAAATACTAGAGATGGTAGATGTTTGGGGGTGGTGGTCATCTTGAGTTACAAGTACTCTGGAGATTGTTCGATCTGGCCATTTAGTTGACCTCTCAAAGACCAAACTACCTCAAAAGTTCTTTAGCCCCAAGCTGATATTGATCAAGTAGACCTATTATCAATAGCATTCCAACCATGACGTTAACATATATTTTCAGATATATTCGTTTCAATGATATTTTCTATATCTAAATATGTCAATACAACAGAAACAATTGTTGGTTTCGTATCGGGAACTCTACAAGATGGGATTTTCTCATATTTTTGTTGTCTGATACTCTGAATTACTTGAAATTTTTCTAAATATTTGGATCTATTTGAGGAATTACCTTGGATTTATTGCATTTATTGGTTTTTGATTGATATAATTAACCAAATTCATTTTAAACCAAGTACTTTATTGATTATCTACCCGAATTTTTTAATCCTTTTTTTCTTATATATATATATACACACTCCAGCCATTTGGTTCGCCAGTCCTCAGTCAAATCGTCCAACCCATGCTAGCATGGAAAGCGGACGTTAAATGATGATGATGATATATATACAATTTTATACACAGACAGCTAAACTTGAGTACATCTCAACACTATTCACTCAACAACCTGTCGGTGTGTCTATGAATTTCAGGTAAAGAACTTTAGCAGCTAATCCCCTTTGATGCGCTTGTCTGGGATGGTGACACTGCATATTAGACTTAATAGTGGCTCATTATGTATATATATATATATATCTGTATATATATAAAAGATATATATATAAAGGCATTGTTTCGTCCAATATAGGAGTGACAGATCGTTTTTATAAAAATGATAAAACAAGTTGTTTTTTTTTTACAAATTGAACTTAATATTACTCGTATTGTTATACCTAAAATTTCATATTTTATACACTCAAACCATTAATAAATACATATTTGAAGTATTATCGTCCGAAAAAATTTAACCACGTTCGTATTCCGGTTTCTGTTAGTATTTTCTTTTGGAGTTACGGTCATAATACGAAATGCCAATCGATATAGATTATAGGGAGGAATTAATGAAGCGACCCCAAACCATACAGACAGGTAAAAGGAACAGAATCGGGTGAATTTTTTTTCTTTTTCTTGTAGTATTTCTGCCTTTCATCCAACGGAGATTACGACTGTGAAAGGATTTATAAAATCTAAATTTTGGGATGGTTATCCTAAAATTTAAATTTTGTAAATTTGCTCCCAACACTATTCCGTATCCTTTTCCTTCCAATGTATGTCTAACTGTTCCAAAAACTCTACAAAATATGGTTAGGTGAAGTAGATTAGCCCAATATCTCATTGAAGACATTCCAGGTATGAAATAGTCCCTCTCTTTCTATATCGAGAGGGTGGGGGGACACCTTATACAATGTGTACCCCTCCCCCCACACACCGTTTTTTAAAAAAATTTATTTTATTATGGCGTGATTTGAAGATTTGACCATGTGGAGCCGTCACCAAACCTCGCTTGCTGAAGAGAAGTGGTTCCCATTGAATAAAGGAAGCGAGCCGGTTTCTATTTCTCGCTCTAACTACATTCATTACTGTTAACTCAAATCAACTACATTTTTCATCCCCCTTAAACTTGTATCACAGACTCTTACGTAGAAGACAGGGAGATACAATCAACTGGCGTAAACAATCTCTTAAGTCGATATATCTTTAACAAACAAACGAACCTTTAGACCTCTGTCTGTTAGGGTTAACTACGAACCATTATCTGGAAAATTCATCCAGAATCCAGGCCGGAACAATGATTTTTGTTTTTTAATAAGGGGCCAGCAATTTCCCCATACAGCATGAGCCCCCCCCCCCCACCCCACCCTTTACCACCAATGCTGTCCGAGATAAGGCAAAGATCGTCACTGCTTGGCACAATCAATGTTATATCGGAAACAATACACCAAAACATTTTCTCCAATATTCTAATGTTTCCAATAATCCATTGCCTTCGACTGGGACCTTATTTTTTCGACCTCACCAAAAAAAAAAAAAAAAAAAAATTAAAGTTGACTTCGGCGGGATTTGAACTCAGAACGAAAACAACCGGAACGAACACCGCAAAGTATTTTATCCGGCACTGTAGCAATTCTACTTTCATGTAAAATAATAAAAATAGAAAACTTGATAGTATTAAATCACCATGAAGAATATAAGCCACAGTAAATCTAGCAATGATAGTAAGAGAAAGAAAAGATGTTAAGTTTTTAATATTTCCAAAGTTGCCGAAAACATGTTCTGGTGGAGATATCGTCACAAGAAAACGGTGGAAAACTTTTCGAAAAACAGAATTTCGTAAAGTTTTCATTTATACAATTTACTATTTAGAGCCCAAGATAGTCTAAAATTAGCGGTTAAATGATTATCACTAGGCAATTTGAAGTCATCGCTGTTGCTAAGATGTTGAGACTTAAGTAAACTAGTAACATTTGAAGATAACAGTACTTCTCTCTCTCTCCCTCTCTCTCATATAATATTTATAACCGCAAAAACAGTGAAGCATAGCAATTTAAAAAAAGTATAAAGACAACTAAGGTAGACATTATCAAGTAGCAGGGTAAACGAATTAATAGCAGTAGTCATAATTAGATACCGCCAAAGATGTGAAATAAAAAAAAAGAAATAGACAAGTAGTCAGACAGGTACTATATTTAAATTGCCAGAAAGAAAAAAAGAACTAACAAAAAGAAAATGTTGAATACGGGTGTTGAATAAAACGCGAATAAAATTTGTGCTGTTTGCGGTTTTCAGTTATTTAAAAAATTAAGTCATTTCGGAGTTTAAAGTTTATGATGAATTCGTGAAGAAATGTTCAAAGAATTAGCTAGTCAGTTAAGATGAGAAGTGCGATAAGAAATGTTGGTATGAAGGGCGGGGCCCACAGCGAGGAAACAAAGTTTTTAGCACTTTCGAATTTAGCAATAGTTTTGCCAAGCTCTTGCAAGAAAAATAATTACAACATCATTGTGAAAGTATTTTACATCAAAGAGAATTCGTCCGAATATGAAAGTGATATTTTATATAAAAGCAGTTTAAAAATAAACGTTATTCGCAGAAATAAAATGCAGTCTACGATTTAAAGTATTTCATGCTCCAATAATAACGAGGATATAAAACCGCGAAATAGTCCATGTGCGAGAGAATATTATCCGGGAAGAAAAAAATCAAAATTATAAAAGGCATGCTTCCTTTTAAAAAAGGTTTCTGTCACATTTTAAGATTAGTTGTTTGAATAATAATAATAATAATAATAATAATAATAATAATAATAAAAAGAGTAAGTTGCTTTAATGAAAACGTGCATTAAATATGATGGATGCAGGTTGTATCTTTGAAAGGAGAATAAATGGAATTTGGAATTATTAAGAATAAAATAGCAGAATATTTGAATCAAAGAAAGAAAATCATAAACGTAATTTTTTTTTTTTCAAAGTTATTGAAGACTTCGAAGCTGTAAGAATTTCAAACCCGGTAAACAATAATAATAATAATAATAATAATAATAATAATGGTAATTTCATTTGAAATTAAAGAAAATAGAAAATACAGGCATGGAATTATAGACTGGCTTCTATAAAGTATTAAATAATCCGAGATAGAAATATCTGGAAGCAACTTATATTTCACTTGCATGCAAGTGTTTTAATATATTAAGCGAAAACCTAATTAGTATGGTTTAATTGAGAGACTTATTGAAGAAATCGGAGATGAAATGGATTTGAAATGTTACTTACTCAGTAAAATCACGCAAAAAAGGGGAGGTTCTGAATAGCAATTAAAAAATAATACCTCTGCAATATTTTATATCTACACATATATATATATATAGGTAATATTATATAGAAATATTGTATAATATTACTATTATACAATATTATTATATATAAGAGAACGGAGAGAGAAAGCAAAAAGTCGCTCCGACGCCAAAAGAGACGGCCGGCCGTAATACGCACGCAGCCTCTAGACACAGTGCGCATGCGCACGCATCTAGCTAATTGGGCAATTTACAACTTTCTCTTAATTACTTCTTTATTAATGAATCAACGACGGAACTACTGTAGAGATGGTCGACCTGCTAGAAAATACAGTCAAATCATATCCTGTCGTCTTTAAACAAAAATAACATATTGAATGATGTAGTCGTAAATATTGTGTATGAAAACTAAAAAGAATATTGAGATAGGTTTTCTATTTGAAAGCTGTTTTGGGGCGAAGCACCAAGAAGACGATGGTGAAGGCAATAATTATGAAGAGATACAACATCGAGATGACATAACAGACACTTCTTGTAGACATCTATCTTAACGACAAGATACGGTAACGATGCTTTATCTCTCTCTCATTGTCAATCTACCAAAAGCCCAACATTCACTTATAATACATGTCCTTTCAACTCACAACATTTATATTCTATGTATTAGAAATTACTGTCTTAGTAAACATGTTTTTAATTAATTTCCATTTCTAATAGTAAAGATTCTATTTCACCAACCTTTTTCCTTTCTTTTTTTTTTTTCGTATGTTACTCTCGCTGTTTGTGTTCCTTTCTTCTCGGCATTACTTTAAATAAACGCCTTTTTCCTTCGAATTATCTTCAATTTATTTTGTTTCACATGGCCGAACACGAACGCTGATAAATTTGTCTCTGTTAATATAAATTTATATATTTGATTATTTCTGATAACGTTTTTACTAATAAGTGTTGTCATGGTAACTAAGCAGTCTTCATTAGATCCAAGTGGGAACGGTTAAATATTCCACTCCAAGTGGAGGAAAAGAATACACCCACCTCGCACGCACACGCACCTCGCACGCACACGCACACACACACACACACACGCTGATAACTTTTTTGTCGTTAACATTAAAGTAGGGGCAATTCAATACTTCCTTCGTTCACTGTTATCATCATCACATCTGCTTTTTTCCATGCTGGCATGGGTTGAACGAGATTTTTAAAGACTGTATTCTACAACCAGATGCCTCCCTGGCACCAGCACCAAGTAAGGTAGTGCATTGTATAGGAATTCGAACGTCGAACTGCTAGGCCGCGAGACATAAATATCCCCGCTGTTCAAGTGGTGTCTTTGTCAACACACACACATACATACACGTGAGTGCGTGTTTATAAGAGGGAGTGGTTACTTCTGAAAATATTTAGATAACAACTTTTCTTAATCAGGCCTTACTAGCAATTAACAATATATTCGTGATGTGATTGTGTGTGTGTGTATACATATTTTAATGGGGAAAACCGGTTTATGGGATTACCCTGGGTTTCCCATCAACAATGCTCAAAAGGAACTCAGCCACTCAAAAGGATCTCAGCCACCTCACTTATGTGAGGCCCAACACTCAAAAGGGACTCAGCCATTATGTCTCCATGAGGCCCCAGTGCGTGAAAGGAACTCAGCCACTAGTGCCCAATGTTCAAAGGTTCATTTTTTACGTGCCACCAGCATGGGTGCACTTGGTTTGACGGGTCCTCTTCAGCAGAGCACATTGCCAAAGGTCCTGGTCACTAGTCATTGCCTCTGGGAGGTTCAAAGTTCAGTGATTATGCTTCACCACCTTGTCCCATGTCTTCCTGGGTCTACCTCTACCATGGGTTCCCTCCACAGTTAGCACTTCTTTACACAGCTGCCCTCGTCCATACGCATCACATGACCATACCAGCACAGTCTCTCTTGCATACCACATCTTATGCCTAACTTTTCTCTCAAGATGCTTACTCTCTATTGAACACTGACATTGCACATCCAGCAAAGCACACTGGCTTCATTTCTTTCAAACCTACGCATATTCTCAGCTGTCACAGCCCTTGTTTTACTGCTATGCAGCATAGCTGTTCGCACACAGGCATCATACAATCTGTCTTTCACTTTGAGAGAGGCCCTTTGTTGCCAGTAGGGGTAGGAGCTCTCTGAACTTTGCCCAGCCTAATGTTCTTCTCATAGAAACACTCTCGGAACAACCACCTCCACTACTAACCTGGTTGCCTAGATACCAGAAGCTATCTACTACCTCTAGCTTGCCCCCACCCCTCCACCCAAGCAGTTGATGGAGTCTATTTTCCGCACATAGATTTATTATGCCTGTGTGCCTTCCACATACATGTTAGTTTCTCTGTTAACCTTCCTTTGATGTTGCTGCATCTTTTGTGTGTCCAAAGCTTACACTGGATGCATCTTATGGAGTTTCTACTTACACTTTTTCTACAGATTGAGCAGGGCCATCTACCTGAAGTGGATTTGTGATTTGTCTGCCTTCCTACTTACTATAGCTTTGATTTTTGCTAGGTTAACCCTCAGGCCCTTTGATTCTTGACCTTGCTTCCATACCTGAAACTTCTTTTGTAGCTCAGGTAGTGATTCAGCTATAAGAACAAGGTTATCAGCATAGAAGTGTTCCCAGGGGCAGCCTGTCTTGAATTCCTCTGTTATTGCCTGGGGGACTATGATGATCAAGTGGGGGCTGAGCACCAATGCTTGGTGAACCCCTACTTGTACCGGTATTTTTCCTGCAGTTGCCTTACCAGAAATATAGCATCAGTGGTGCTTCTACCTGGCACAGAGCCAAACTGCATCTCATCTAGACTAACTCTCTCTCTAATTAGTTGGACTATGACCCTCTCCATGACTTTCATCACCTGATCCAACAATTTGATACCTCTGTAATTATTTCTATCTAAGGCATCACCTTTACCTTTGTAGCAGTTGACTATGGTGCTGCTACACCAGTCATTTGGTATGACTCCTTTATGAACCACCTGATTTACAATATGGGTGACTAGACCATAGCCCACACTGCTAGATATTTTACACATCTCAGCGGTGATTCCTGATGGGCTGGGAGCTTTCCCTGTCTTCATATCCTTAGTTGCTTTATCTACCAAGGCACTGTCAATTCGGATAGCTGGTCTCTGAGTTGGATCAACATTTGGCAGACTCTGCTCCTCCCGTTCATTCTCCATGTTCGGCAGTCTTTCATAACGACATCTCCAAACCTCTTTCTTTGCAGAATCATTAAAAGCAAGTGCACCATCATCCTTGTCTGCCGACCATGTTCAACCTTAATCCTTTTTACTTCAGGACTTTCCATAAGCATAAAAGATTAAATTTCAACAGAAGCCTGTTGTTAATGTTTGAGAAAGCTATTTGCACTTTTGGTCTTTTTCTTTTGATCTTCCAACTTGTTTTCTGCTTGAAACCAGTCTTCATGTTATTTCAAAAATTAGAAGAATTAACGATTTATGACAATTGTTTGAAGATTCTTTTGTTTAATTTGGTCCCCACGTGGGGTTGTGAGGTGAAGAATTTTATTTTACAGCCACATGGTCCCAGGTTCAATGTTGCCTCTTTAGATCACTTTTTATCTTTTATTTTTTTTACTTGTTATTGTCATTGGACTATGGCCATGCTGGGGCACCACCCTGAACAGTTTAGTGGAAATAAACTCCAATACTTATTTTTTGAAAACTTGGTACTTATTCTATCAGTCTGTTTTGCCAAACTGCTAAGTTATGGAGGAAAGGGAGATGAAGATTATCTCAGATTATAAGACTTGCAGAGAATTAAAATTGTTTGGTTGATAAAAATATATTAAAATTTGAATTTTTAAAAATTTTCTACACAGTGGAGACTTTAATTGCTTTTTCTGTTTTTTAGTAAAAGTTACATAATTGCCACTAATCAATAAGCAGCATTCTGCATTAAAGTATAAATATCTTCGGTTCATTTAGTGACAAATCCTGTCATTTACTACTTTCTTGTTTCCTAATCATTCGAAGTAGATAACACAACAGATTTGCTGTATAATTACAACACAAAAACCACCTTCCTTATGTAACTACTTTTTAACTTCTGTCGCTTCTTGTTCTTTTCGCTTTCTAATCAACACGACGGCCTCTTATCTTGCATGTCTTCCTACTTAATGTCTTCTCTTGTATCTTTGAAGTGGATCTTAAAAAATATTTTCCATGATAAGTGACTGATAATTTCACTCTTCTCCCCACCCCCCAACAACAACAACATCTCCCGTTTTTGCTGTGATAACGTGTGTGTGTGTGTGTGTTTATACAAGAAACTGATTTAAAAGATAAACAATTACATATTTATGACTAATGGAAATATGTTCAGATCTGACTTGGCAGAGAATCTCACTTGTTACGGTTTCTGGGGAGTTCGCAGTTTCTTGGAAATTCATTCTGCACACACACAAATAACAATAAGGGAACCTCTTTGTAGTTACCTAGCATGCTAGAAATAGCAGCCAAATTCCTTTCAAATCACAACCTATCACTTTTTTTTTAAAAGAACATGTTGATGTAGTCCTGGCGTCTCTACGCATAGAGAAAAGACAAGGATGGCCATGGTTGGAATGATCATGATACCAAGGTTTATTCAGTCACTGTTGACTTGTAGCTCAACCAACCTCTCTCTCTCTCTCTCTCTCTCTTTCATATTTAGTTAAAAACCATCAACAAATACAATTACTAAAACTAGGAGTTGCTATGTTACCATGGTGACAAAAACTTCTGCTTCAAAGAAAGCTTTCTTTTGTCCGTTGAATAATGGCTCCACCCCACCCCACCCCCGTCCACACACTGACCTTTTCTTTGACTGCGGATAATATTTCACCAAGTATTACCTTATCGTTACAACAGACACTAATATTGACTTTAATCATTTTCTGCTTTCTTTCTTTCTTCCTTTCCCTCCTTCCTTCCTTTTCTTTGTTTTTCTTCCTTTTCTGCCATTCTCCATTTGTGCGGAGGTGGAATAATTTATCAATGCAGAAGTTGTTGTCTTCAGCACAGATTGGCAGGAAAGGGCAACGTCCTATGACCCCTATGTGTTTTCAGGAGTTTCCAATGCTAGGAAAGGGACCAGAGATTTCATTCAAATGTTAGGAACAGAGTGAATTCCACCAAGGGACCAGGAGACATTAAACTAGATTAACTCCACTAAACATTTAATCCAATGCCATGATAATTCCACCCAGCCACCCGGCCACCTCTATTAGACTGGGAATCTATTTATTAACTCCAAAAAGATGAAAGATAAAGTTGACCTCAGCTGAAAGCAATACAATATATTTTAAAGAACCCTCGAAAATTCATTGCTCTGTCATTGATCAGAAGGGGCATGGCCATGACTATCTTGTCTTCTTTTCTAAACTAACATCAACTAATGTGTCCTTCATCTTAATACTTAGTAGAGTGTGATCTGACAGAGATTTAGCTGCTATTTCTGGGTCGTTTTTCCAACTGGATATCCTTCTTGTTATTGTGAATTAGGAATACCTGTAATATATGTGGGATTATTGAGGGTACTTATAGCATATATAGGATTGTTAGGGGTACCTGTGATATATATGGGATTGAATCTGAAATGTGAGAAACTATGTGGAAGTGAAACCCAACTTGAAAAACAAGAGATCAAACTTCAAAAAAAATGTTGTTAGTCCAGACACTGTTACCTGTAGTGTGACCATGGTCAAGATACTTTTAATTATTACAGGCAGAAAGTAATAAACTTAACAGAAACTGTATTGCCATGATACACTATGTAAAAATAGTTTTATAACAATATACATACAAGTGTATATGCAAATGTATGTAGCAGTAAATTGACATCTAATTGTGTAGCCTGGATTTAAAGTACGTCATGAAGGGGTGACAAACAGGAATTCAACCATAAAACATTGCTCGAGAAAACCAAACCAGCTTTTATGTCAGTAGGGGAAAAGCAGAAAATGAAAACAATAATGATATATATGTTGAGAGAGAGAGAAAGAGAGAGGGAGGGAGAGAGATGCAGCCGCACACACACATATTTATTTATATATACATGCACATGTGTCTGTGTAGGAATAAAAATTAAACTGTGTGGGTTGTAAGTACAGATGCAGGACAGCCAGAGCCAGTAATTTTATTATCGTTATTAATGGCTGTGAGCTGGCAGAATTGTTAGCATGTCACACAAAATGCTTAGCGGTATTTCGTCTGCTGTTACGTTCTGAGTTCAAATTCCGCCGAGGTCAACTTTGCCTTTCATCGTTTCGGGGTCGATAAATTAAGTACCAGTTACGCACTGGGGTCGATGTAATCGACTTAATCCCTTTGTCTGTCCTTGTTTGGCCCCTTGTGGGCAATAAAGAAATAAGAATTGTTAGCATGTCAGACAAAATGCTTAGCAACATATCTTCAGGTTCTCTGTGTTCTGAGTTCAAATCTCACCAAAATCCACCTTGCCTTTTATCCTTTCAGGGTCGATAAAATAAAGTCCTGGATCAATTAAATAAAGTACACTTCCATCAACCCCAGTTGGGTACTTTGTTTGATGTAATGGACTGAAGTGATTCTCCCAAAATTTACTGGCTTTCCACCCAAATGTCAAAGTCTTACCATTCCTGGCAAAAGGGTGAGCAACATGTTATCCGTCTTTACTTTCTGAGGTCAAAACTTTGCCTTTCATCCTTTCAAGGTCGATAAATTAGGGACCAATTGAGCACTGGGGTCGATGTAGTCAATTATTATTATTATTATTTATACATGCTAAATGCAAAGAGGCAGTCACTTGATCCGCTTGAAAAATAGGTAAATTTTCTCAAACCACACCTTACTATCTTCGAAAATGGAAGAATCTGGATCCATTGTAAATAAGGTGGTCATGGTTGGAATGCTTTTATCATAGGTTTACTCAACTAAGGGTCACTGGGGTTAAACAACATGGTAGTTGAATACATTGACATTTGTATTCATGTTCACTCACACTCACACACATTTACACAATGGCAAACGATTACACTTAAACAACACCTGATATTATAAAACATACTTACACACCTGTGACGATATGGTCTCATGATTGGCTGTGTGGTAAGTAGCTTGCTTACCAACCACATAGTTCCAGGTTCAGTCCCACTGCGTGGCACCACGGGCAAGTGTCTTTTACTTTATCCTCAGGCCGACCAAAGCCTTGTGAGTGGATTTGGTAGACGGAAACTGAAAGAAGCCTGTCGTATGTAAATGTTTGTGTGTCTGTGTTTGTCCCCCTCAACCACACTTAACAACCAATACTGGTGTAGATATAGGTCTGTTCTTCCTCAAAATATATAAACCAAAAGACAATTGATATGACATGTCAATGACTTCTCCTCCATTATTTATCCAGTTTGAAACAATTAGACACACAAGTTTGAAATAACACAAATTTTAAGTGGTAGCCGTGAGTAGTGTGTCCTCCCGACATTTTAATGACAATCAGATGAAGAGACAAGTGTTATGCTCCATTCTCTGTCACTGTTTAGATGTCAACATTCACGTTGTTATTATTAGCTTCTCTCCTGGAAACGTTTCTCAAGCAAAATTCTTTTTTCTTCTGTCTTCCCTCTTCTTCTTCTTCCTCCTCTTTCTTTAAATTTTTATATCAAACCCAAAATGCATCTGAACCTCTACCATTATCTTACATCTGTCTATTTGGGAAGAAATGGTGGTGGATGATCTCAGGAGACAAAATAACAAATGGTGGTCACTGTACTAAGACCAGTCCAGTTCCTGCAAATAGGAAGGAATTGGCATGGAAATGATGATGATGATGATACCAAAGGCCTACATGTAAATGTTTTCACACAGATACATTCAAGGAACTTATACACCCATGAATGACAGATATATTCACAGGCAGGCCACTGTATAAACAGTTTATATATACACTCTCAGACACATAAACCATATGCAGGTATACTCAGATAACATACCTACATCCTCTACACACACACACACACACGAGGGTTGTTACTCCAAATAAGGAGTAGCTCAGCCTAAGTTGATTCATCTGACCCATGCCAACATGGAAATGATGAAGATAAACACACTCGCTTTCTATATTGTTCATCATTATCGTTACCAACCAATTAGAGATGAGGTGCCACTCTTTTTATACAGTTTGTTTACGACAGTGTTTCTTCTGATTTCTCAAGAACTGCTAAAAATTTTGTTTTCGTTTTATCAATAATTACTGAACTAAATTTTAAAAAAAAGTTTTATTTTTTTCACATTTTACTTTTTAAAAAAATCATTTTGAAATAGATTAAATGAACAAATATTTCATTAATGGTGAGTCGTGGGTCATACTTTAAGTTGCGGGATTTTAAAAAGTATAAAAGAGTTATAAGAAAGTTAAAAAAAAAAAAAAACCATTTAAAAGATGTTTTAATAAAATATGAGTATTACAGGTTTGAAACTGAGTTTGAGGCAGAAGTAACCCCCACCCCCTACAGAATTATATATTTTCTTGTTATAAAACTTGTACCAGACTTCAAGACATTTTCATCGCATCCTGCTCCTTCAAGGCATCCTGTTTTTGATATGATTTGTCCTGTAAAAGAAAATAAAGTTTTTATAAACAAAATAAAAATCAATTCTGGATTTTCTTTTTTCGTATTTTGTTTAAATTTCCATCTTTTAAGATCAACAAAGCAAAAAGGTTGGATCAATTGGATCAGAGATTGTCTGACAGCCATGGCTGGGTTCTCCTGCTTGTGTGGCATGGGGCAGAGTCCTGCTGCCATAAATAGGGTCTTCCAGCAGCCACCCTCTTGACCCAGGGCAGCACTACCTCCTCCAGGCACTTGATGTAGGCATCTGGGTTGAATCTGAGGTCGTGTGAGAAGATGAAATGGAGGCATAACATCGCCATCACTAGTGATCACTCCAAACACCATGATACTGACTGGATGTTTGATATTTATCACTCTTGGTACATGTTTTGGGGATACAACAAGCCAACGGTTGTTCAGTGTGTTCATCATCTGTTCATGTTGGAGCTTCCGGCATGAATGCCAAGCAGTACAGCATGTCGCTTCCAAATTTCTGGCAGAGTGAATTTCGTCATGATGCTGTTTTTCAAACACAGATGATACCCAACTGACCCTACAATACTGTGTAGTTGACAAAATCAAAAACAAACAATTTGCATTCCTGAAATTAAAAACATAAAATGGTGACAATTTACCCATTGCATCCTGTATATATATATATATATATATATATATATATAGATGTGAGAAAGTAAAAGAGGGAATGTAGTGTAAAAAAGTAGTTGTAGGGGCAGGCAATGGCTCTATCTTACCTTATGTTTAATGTACGACAAAAGGGCATCCCATATGAGTGTAATAAAACAGACATAAACAACACGGAACCTGGTGGGCAGGAAGTAGAAGTTGATGAATTGGGACGGGGGCCAAATTAACCAATCCATCTAAAATAAGAAAAAAAGTTTTGTCAGTAATAATAACAATAATCCTTTCTACTATAGGCACAAGGCCTGGAATTTGTGGGGAGGGGGATAGTTGATCACATTGATACCAGTACATAACTGGTACTTAATTTATTGACCTTGAAAAGGTGAAAGGAAAAGTTGACCTCAGAATTTGAACTTAGAACGTGAAGACGGACAAAATGCCATGAAGCATTTTGTCCAGCATGCTAATGATTCTGTCAGCTTTGCAGCCTTAATAATAATAATGATAATAATAATAAGTCTGGAAATGAAGACAAGAAAGTGGGGTTTGAAAAGAGAAATAATCTCTCTAAGAATGGATGTCTTGGGAATGGTTCCAGATGATGCAGAGAAAGGCATAACCAAAACGCCAGGACTTACAGATCCATTCACCACATAAGGAAAGCGACAGAAGCCACGGCACACATTACACACCATAGAGGACAATCAATGAGGACAATCAATGAGGAAATCACTCTTATGTGTGCACGGTGTTCACAGCTGCACTCAATGGTGCAGTGAAATGATGCTGCAAGAAATGAAATAATCATGGTCTCTGACATGAGATGGTTTTTGTCTTTAATGACCCGAGGAGATGAAAGGTAAAAGTAATAATCTCAGCAGGGTTTGAACTGAGAATATGAAGGTAAAAAAGCCAAAGATTGTGAATTATTTTTGTACACTGTTCTATGAAACTCTGTTGTTGAATGATGGCAACAATGATAATGATTCTTATAATAGTCATTAGACATATGTACATATGCTATCACAGTCTTTAACACAGGTACAAGGCCTTTAATGGTATTTTGGCCCTTTAACAACTAACCAGCTGGTAGCCATAGTAAGCAGTCATCAACCAATAGACCACAATTTTAGTCTAAAACAGACACAAAATCTTTTACTTGAAAAATAATGAATAAACTATAAAATATTGAGAATCTGTGATGCCATGAATCGGTGGATTCTATTAGTTCGGGTTCCTCATAGATCCTATCCGGACAGTTTCTCTCCATGGTGCAGATGACAGCAAGTCTTAACAGTCAACCAGGCAACATGTCTCCTTTCCTACCCCTGTCATTGATACCAATGTTGTTCAACAGAATGGCAAGGTTGATGCCACTCGGCACCAATGGTATTTGCAAGTGAACTCAGGTTGCTGAACCAAATATCAAAACAATTTTGTCCAAGAAGGCATCACATGTTCCATGGGGCATCTCCCCCCCACCACCACCACTTGGCCAGTGAAGAAGTTATTACATGAATCCAAAATTAAAATGAAACAAATTAAATTAATGATAAAAACAAGAAGGTAGCAACGGTTGTGGTCTTACCATATAAATGGTGAGGAATTTTTCCTTCAGTTCTCCGACAGCAACTTTCCAACCTTTTCCTTCCAGTAATGACATACCTAAACATGGAGAACATAGGGTAGACATAAGGTACCAACATGTTTTATCATTTATTTTTGTCTTATACAATGGTGTATATTAGAGCAGGCCTACATACAGTAGAGATGTATATACTACAGTTGGGGTGTGTATCATTGTAGCGTGTGGCTGGACCCGACAACTGACTAAGAAAGAGCAAAGAGACAACACGTTCAATATTTGATGAAAGAAGAAGAGAGAACTGACCCACTAAGAATGTTGTACAGAAATACGGCGCTGCCACTGCCTGGTCACAACAAATCTTCTTCAAGACCGTTATTCCTGCAGTTCCGACTAACATTTTATCAAGGAACGTATACCAAAAATGTGTGGCTGGACCCATAAACAGGCCAACGGTGAACATTCGACCTGCAACAGAGGAAATCAATAGGAAAGCGATCAATGTATTGAACTCGTTTATGAAAACAAAAAAATTATTTTGTCTGGGTGGAAATAGGTGAGCAGAACTAATATAAAAAGGGTTATATACTGTCATTTTAGTTCTGTGTGTGTGAATGAATATATTACACCAATAAAAATATTTACTAAATTACTTCAATAAACTTATTAATATTTCTGCAGGTTAGGGCATCGAGCTGGCAGAATCGTTAGGACGCCGGGCGAAATGCTTAGCAGTATTTTGTCTGTCTTTATGTTCTGAGTTCAAATTCCGCTGAAGTCGAATTTGCTTTTCATCCATTCAGGGTCAATTAAATAAGTACCAGTTGCGCACTGGGATCAGTGTAATTGACTTAATCCCTTTGTCTGCCCCCTCTATGTTTAGACCCCTGTGGGCAATAAAGAGATTAATATTTCTGCAGGTTTCTTTCATGCATACACACTCACACCAAACTGAGTTTGAGATATTCTGCAAAAAGTAAACACCTGACCACTGTCCAATTATGATGCTCTTTTCTGACAAAATATTAGTACTGCATTCTCTTTCTTTCATATCAGAACAAACTTGATCTGATATACACCTTTTTGCGAAGTAACCAGTTAGCTTTCAGAATTCTCTATCACACAGACATGCTGTATCCTCCTTCTGTCATTTGTATAGCTACTACGGCAGCCACTGCTCTTGTGTCACCTTTTGTCTTGTGCCACCCTTATTAACCACAACACCCAGTCCTTCTTCCAGAATTTCCTCCCTTTTGACTCTTCAAGTGTATAAATTATTTTTGTACATAATTCAGAACAATGTGAATGAATAAGCATTTGACAGAGTAATGTAAATGCTAAAGGGTTAAAATTGGTCCCAATTTCCAGGGTGGGAACATCAATAAATTATGAACCGAGTCATTTGTACAACTTTACTTTAGATAAATGTCTATGTATATTGTGGTCCACATCCCCAAATAACGAGTATTTCTGTGAAGTCTTTCATTCAACAACTTATTGACTGCAACATCTACACATTCCATTGATCTTTTTTCTAACTCTCTGCAGACAATTCTTCCCTAAAAAAGAAAAAAAATCAATTTTCTCCCTAGCAACTAAATTTATTTCTATTTACCATTTGCCGGCACCAAACGTAAAGTTTTTTTTTTTTCATATTCTACTTTTATTTCCTTTTCCATGTTCTACCTTTTTCTTTTTTACTTTACAAAAGACTTCATCCATTTAAGTCGTGCATCCATCGAAAACAAAAATTTTCTGCACACAGCGTAATTAACTGCATTAGTAATTAACTGCATTAGTTTCACCTCGTTGTCTTTGGTTTCCAGTCTTGCTGGAAGATACTGCTCCAATAAAAAAAAAATTAATTACATGCTTTAAATGTACATTGTGTACTGAACCTTGGGAATGTATTAAACACATCAAGCACACACACAATTAACTACAGGTTTCGTTAGATTTGTATTGCTGATCATCACAAACCTTACAGTCTAGTTATGGCCGTAACGGCACTTGGCTGTTTCTATTTTCTCAGCCTCGCGGTCACCGACGATAATGCCACGAGTATTTGTGGTTGAAAGTTTTTAGAGGAAAATAAAATTAAATGAAGTCGAAGAGTGAATTTTCTTTTTTTTTGTTTATTTTCATTGTTTTTATCAATTTTGTAAATTAGGTATTTTCGTAAATAAAATACGTTTCTTAAAAGAAAAAATACCAACATTGCAATCTAAATTGTATTTCACCGACGAAGGAGAAAAGAAATCCTTTAGTGACCACGTTGCACCAACTGTTTGCTGTTCAGGTTGATTTAACCTTTAATTACACGTGGACCGTCAGCAGTGTCCCTCTAATTACAAATGATTTTTTTTTTAACAATTATGAATTCGAAGCGTTAAGTCTTGTTATATATATAAAAATATATTCCTATATACATAGTTTCCCTTATTACTGTCAGTAAAATAAATATTTTCAACTTGCATCACCTTACCTGTCCGAGGCCAATCATATTTAAAAGTTGAAGAATCGTGTCCCAAATGTTCGATTTTCTGAGTGAAAGCATCACCAACAGCCAACAAACCACCGCATGTGACCGTATTAGTCAACAATAAATATTTACTAAACAACTTCTTTACAACGTTACGTGTCTTGGACAGAGCCATGATCTCGTGCTAGAATTGGAGTTTGTGCAAAGTTTGTTGTTCTCCGAATAATTCTGACATCTTCGTGTCGCTTAACATTTCTGTCTTTGACACCAAGTTCCGTTTAGCAACGCAAGGGACGTAACTCTAACATACTCCTAATTTATACTAATTAAAATGGACCGATAATTAACATTAAACTTGGAGAAGATAGAGGTAATTAACACTAACTATAATTGGACTGGAGGAAGATGGATAATTAACATTAATTTCTGTTGAACTGGACAAGTAGAGGTAATTAACACCAATCATGAGTTTTGCTTTCTTTAGCTGTTTTTTTCTTTCTAAATTTTATTTTCAGTGTACGCTGAGTTAAACAGTTGGTCATAGGTCCCAAATACCTTGGTATTTGAATTAAGCTATGCTTTTGAAACATGTAGTGATGTTTTAAGCTATCCATTTGTGTTTGCTTACTTCATATCATCATCATCGTCGTTTGACATCCGTTTTCCATGCTGGCATGAGTTGGATGGTTCGACTGGGATTTGGGAAGCCAGGACGCTGCACCAGGCTCCAGTCTCATCTGGCTAAGTTTCTGCAGCTGGATGCCCTTCCTAACACCAACCACTCTGAGAGTGTAGTGGGTGCTTTTTTACATGCCACTGGCACAGGGGCCAGAGGGGGCTGGCATCGACCACGATCGGTTGGTGCTTTTTACGTGCCGCCGGCATGGAAACCAGTCAAGGCAGCACTGGCATCGGCCACATTCAGATGGTGCTTTTTAAGTGCCACCAGCAGGATCACAACTACAATTTCCATTTGATTGTGATTTGATTTGATTTTGATGTATATATACGAGGGTGAGTCAAAAAATAATGCCATTTTGTTTAGGACAGGTATAATTATCATACATCAAAATGAAGCTGGTCCTCTGTGGATCACATCCCTACTTCTCAACATAGTCACCGTTTCCCTCAACAGCAATGTTCCACCTTCGAATGAGAGCATGTATCCCTGCCCTGTAAAATTCTGTTGACTGTTCTTTGAGCCACTTCTTCACGACAAAGTCAGAGACAACACCTTTCGAAGGCTTGTAACAGGTGATGAAACATGGGTTCATCATTATGAACCAGAATCAAAGAGGCAGTCAATGGAATGGTGCCACTCTACGTCACCACCACCAAAGAAGTTCAAGATGCAAAAGTCAGCTGGAAAAATCATGGCAACTGTCTTTTGGGATGCTCAAGGTGGCATTCTGGTCGATTTCTTGCCAAAAGGAAAAACCAATAAACTCATAATGAGCTTCGTTTTGATGTATGATACATGTTCCTTTGTTGGTAATTATATCTGTCCTAAACAAAATGGCATTACCTTTTGACCTGCCTTCGTATGCTAGCATGGAAAGCGGATGTTAAACGATGATGATGATGTGTGTGTGTGTGTTTTATCATTTATTAAATGATAAAGAGGAAGATGTATATGATTCAGATAAAGTTTCAATAGTGTTTGCTGCAAGTAATAATACTGAACATATTGATTAAATACATTCCTGGAACCATTTAGTCTCAGGGAAAACTAATTTTATGATAAAATCAAACAGATATCACCCTTAGATTTTCATGAGAAGTCACTAATTTATGAGTAAAAACATGTCGATAAGACTTTCTAAACTAAACTATTTTTCAAACTCATACCAAAAAGACAATGGGATGGAGAAGAGTGGTGGGAAATGTATTGAGAGTGTAGTCATTCAATTACATCTGTTGGTGTGATGAATATATGAGAAAGTAACTACAATAAAAAACCTCATCAACTGAGGCATCGCCCTTAGTCATTTATCTCAACTCCAGAACTTAATGCTCAGATATTTATTTTATTGATCTCATTTTGTTGAACCAATATGAAGCATAAATAATATTCTATCAGCAACAACATGCAACTTCAAAATCCATTTCATGACCAGGTCATCTTTGGCTAAATTCGTAATCCCATTGGGCTTGGAAGGATTGGAAGCTCAGCAGCACTAAAACTAACAAAATAATGACACTAGTTGTCATCAACCCACCACCAATACCACACCTGCACTGAGAGAAGGTAGCAAGGTGAACCATGCAACTGCAGCACTGCTCCCACCCCTCTCTGCAATCAGATTAGAAAAGGTGATCAAAAACCACATAGCACCACCTTTTTTTTTTTTTTTTTTTATAGATAAAAAATCTGAATGGAATTTTCTGTAAAATCTGGACTCTTGGTGGTTTCAGCTATTGGACTTTGGCCTCACTGGGTCCACCACCTTCAAGGGTTGCCCCTCAATAACATTGACCATATATTTTTTTCAGTCTTGAACTTATTTCATTGATTCCTACTTTCCAGCACTGGTAAGTTACAGCACATTAAAAGACACCAGTTCCGTAAGATTGGTTCTTCGGCATAAACACACAGGTAGACGTATAAAGATGTGTGTGAATGTGTATACAAGTACACGTGACCTAGATTCCTTGACATGCTGAGAAGACTCCCTATAAATAGCCAATAGCTTCTGTTGCCAAGGTAACCTTATCAATGGAGGTGGGTGTTCTGCAAGTAAGGCAACCTCACGAAAAACAAGGTTTAGAAATATTGAGGAACCTATAACCTCTACTAGTAACAAAGGGTTTCTATGTCAGTGTAAAAGGGCAGATTGTATATTTTCACAAGTTTGGGAAGACCTTCAAGGGCCATAGAAATGGCCCCTAGCTCAATGAATTAACAGAAAAAGGAAAACTATGACAGTGATTTTAGGGTCGGCGTCATATCAAGATGACCTTGTGTAGTGTCCTATATATTGACTTTGGGCGGTGACCTTCATTGTAATTCTTCGATGTTCTCATGTTCCATAAAATTAGTTAATACTGCAACATTCAATGGGAGATAACTCCGACTTTAATAAAGTTCTCTCCCTTAATGACTACATTGATTAATTTGTGATTTCTCTTTAGTCCCCGACTAAATGATTCGATAATTTAACAATATTGTTATCGATTAAGGCGGGGAGCTGGCAGAATTGTTAGCATGCCGGGGAAAATAGTGGTATGTCGTCCGTCTTTACGTTTAGAGTTCAAATTCCACCGAGGTCGATTTTTGACTTTCGTTCTTTCGAGATCGATAAAATAAGTACACTGCAGTCGATTGAATCAACTTACTTCTCCCAACGAAACCGTCGGCCTTATGCCAAAAATTTAAAACCATTATTATTAGTTCGTAAATTAGTATTAGTTCATTTGGCACAATGTTGAGGGGAAATGCATTGTTTTAGGTTTCTCTTTACAGTTTAAGTTCAAATAACCCAGAGTCAATGTTTGCGATCGATAAAATAAAAGTACAAATCAAGTATATATATATAATTTTAAACTGTTGCAGAATTTCAAAGGGCACATGACCCCATTTATCAAATATGTTTGTCAAGTTTCTGCAGTCTCTGGTGGTTTCTGTACCTGTTCAGGCTATCACTGAAACCAAAAAGCAACTCAAGGTCTTGCTTCTGTTCCGTAGCCATCTTCCCATTTGTGACCAAATTATTTTTCATCTAATGTTAGGGTTTAGATATTCAGATCTATTTTGCGTTATTATTAAATCGTCTCTGTCATGAAATTCTAATTAGTTTTAATTCTGGTTTCAAACTTTGGCACAGAGGAGAGGTTAAAATCAATTACATCAACTCCAGTGTTCAACTTATTGACCCTGAGAGAGTGAAAAGCAAAGTTGACTTTGGCGAAATTTGAACTCAAAGCATAAAGACAGACAAAATACCACAAAGCATTTTGCCTGGTGTACAAACGATTCTGCCCGCTCACTGCTTCAGTTTTAATATCAGTTTATATAAACTAAATTTTTAGTGAGTTTAAAATCCATTTGGAATTTAAGTGTTTCGACACAAATTACAAATACCCAGTTTTTTTTTTAATATTCTGATTTTCTGAGAGGCACAACCATAGAAGTACAAAATCACTGAACTATTTGGTTTTCTGTTAAAGATTAAGCTATTTTAAGTGTGTTTTTAGGACTGAGTAATCTCAAGTGATAAAGGAATAAAAGCTGGAAAGTTTGGTCTCTTGGAGAATCCGCTCACGAAGAAACAGAACTGAACTGCTGAAAGCTAACTAAATCCTACTTCTCAATGCGGAGTTGTTTAACCTAGGTCAGACCAATTATTAAGATATCCCAGGCATGTCCCTCCTGTTTCAAGGGCGTATCTATAACGGATATGTCTATTTTCAAACAAAAGGGTATTATTTGGCTGCTATGTCTAGCAACTTCACAAGGGATTTCCATTTGTTGAATCCTCAATTCTAAAATGTTCAGTGGTACCCATTTACAGCTACATCAACTGAGGTGAATTTTTTTTCTTCTGAAAATGCCTTATTGTAAAACAGGGAACTCTTCACGAGTGACCATGAAACTGTTCAGCTGAGTTGGTTTGTCCAGAACTTGAAAAGAATTCAAAGTGTCCAGTAGATGAGTTTTATCAAGCAGGTTCCATATCACAGTCTTCGATTCCAGTTGACAATGGGATTGAGAGATACAAAAACAATATATGCAACGGAATCAGAAGGAAAGAATCACCACAAAACGTAGACTCTTGAAGACTTGAGCTATTGTTGAGGAAACATCTGAATACAAGCAAGGATTATCTCAAACGGAGATAATTAAAATCAAGTCAAGGTTTAATTAAAACGTTTCATTCAATTATAAAGATAATGAGAACAGAGACAGTAATAAGCTTTACAATGTTGCAGCAATGAAAAGAGTTTGGCATCAATAGTAGAAGTCTTCGATATACACAATCGATTACAGTAAAATTAGCAGCAGATTGTGGTCGTCAGTGGATTTAACGATTAACCCAGACATCCGATTAAATTTTATGATTTTCTTTTTTGAACCGTTTGGGTGTGATACAAGGCAAATTTGGCTGCTATTTCTAACAGATCAAACGATCATTTAGTGGCCCCCTTCATGCTTCAGTTGAGCGAAATCAAAATTACTCAAGATGTGTTGCCACTATAATTTCTATACAAGACAAAGTCAATGTAGAGAACTTTACCAAGTTGTGCTTCTTTGAAAGGGAGAGGAAAGACAAGTGACCAATTTGTCATAGTATGGTTCCAAAGAATATTTTAATATGCATATTGACTTCTTTGGTAAAAATCGCCCAGTTAGATATGCCATGTGATGTTTCCAAACTCTGAGTAAACTCAGGAGAGGTTATTAAAACAAATTTATCTTTGGAAGAGCTGAATGAAATAGCATTTTTTATAAAATTTTTCTAATATCCAAACGATTCTTCAAAAGTGGCCAATCTTTATGAATATCAAGAGAAGGATGAGACTTGATAATTTAAAAGTGAGGATATGATTTCCCCCCAAGATGAATTATTTACAACTTAAGTTACATTATTCCAAGGTTTAAAATATTAACAAGACACCTGGACATGATGGAATGTGAAAGACTATCAAATCTTATATTTAGTTTGCTAACAAACATGAAATAAAAATACAGATTTAAAGATACAAACATTTTTGTGAAATTTCAAATAAAATAAAAAGAAATCAGGAAAAAATTGCAAATAAATTTTTTTAAAAAATGTAAGAATAAATTATATTAAGTTAAACATTGTAATTTTTCCTTTGTAATAACAAAATTAATCTTCCACTGGAATAATGGTTAAATAACAATGTTAAAAGAAATATAAAGTCAGAAGATTCAACCATTTCTTTAAAAATAAAAATAGCTATTGAAGACAGTAAAAATTCTCTTCAAAACAGCTCATGGCAGGGGGGTTTTTTAAAATTTTTTTGCTATCCAAATGAAAGATCAATTTAAAAAACTAACTATTATACAAAATCTAGAAATGTAACAGAGTCAAAGGAAATCCTTCCTGACAAATTTGAATTTTAGTATCCAGTCTTGTTTAATGGTGAGGTAGAGTAAGAAAATTAGTTGAGAAAACAATATTGATAAAGAAAATAACAAGATTTTTTTCAATTTCCTTTGAAAAATGTTCTGCCATGTTAAATAGTAACAACAGTTATTTCTCTCAATGTTCAATAAATGAATTTTCATGTTATTGGAATTACATCCACTTTGGTCTTTCATCTTCCTAAAACAATAAACAAATGTTCAAACAAAAAAAAAAAAAAAACCAACAAAAAACATTTCTTTCACAACACAGAATGTTGTCTATAATTAGAGTAACGGTATATATAAATCCTATAATCCTTACTAGCAAGGATTATTGAACTGCCATTGAGAAGAGCCACATCAAAACACTGAGCATGCTTCACTTTACTTTCCAGAGCGTTTATAAGCTGACCAGATTGTGTAAATATTGTGACATTGAAATTGTTATGGTTGTCAGCGATTACTATGGCCCCGTTTGAATTTATTCCCACACCAATTGGATAATTGGTAATTCCTTCACCACCAACTTGACGCAAAAATACTCCAGCATAATCAAAGACTTTCACACAATGAGCACGGTTGTCACTTATAAAGATTTCCTCTTTATCATTCACCACAACTCCATTTGGAAATTCTAAATGTTGTGAGCAACCAAATTTGTTTATCACGGCACCAAACTGATCAAAGATAATTACACGCATAACTTTGCACTCAACAATAACAATTCTTCCTTTGACATCAACAGTAATGCCACGAGGATGCTGTAAGACACAAGAACCAAACTTGCGAATAAATTGTCCATATTGGTTATAAATTTGAACCTGATGGGTTGGACTCCTCTCTGTAACAACTATATCTCCTGATGACTTCACAATCGCTACTCTATTGGGATACAGAAGCTGGCCATCCCTTTTGCCACATTCACCAAATTGAAACTTGAACCGACCGTCTTTGTCAAATATTTGAATGCGGTGGTTATTTGTATCAGCAATGACAATGTCATTTTGAGCATTGACAGCCACACCACTTGGTTCTGTAAATTGGCCATCAAGGGTTCCAAATTCACCAAACTTACAATGATAAATCATTTTTTGACGTCTTATCTGTGGTTTTGAGGACGTAGAAAAGGAAGTATTTATTAATTTAGTTTTGAACTCTAACAAATTGTTAGGTGATGTATAAACAGATTCTTCGTTTGAAACATCTAAGGCACCATTCCATTTCTCATAGACCTTTTCTGGAGAGTTATACTGTTGACTGTGGCAAGAGAATTGTTTACTGTCTGGAGTTTTATATGGTCTTCTTGGGCATCTTGTAGGCTCCACGTTCCAATCAGTTGCATCGAAGTCACCAGTTTGATGAATATAACCAAATGTATTTTGAACACCAGCTCGAATGGCTGAGAAATTAGATAAGAATTCAAAATCAAATTCTTGACAATGTAGATTTGGATAATATTCCAGAATTCTCTGAAATTGTTGCTCAATAAAACATTTTATTAACAACATCTCAGAAGCATTAGCATATTTGGTCAGTTTTTTAATAAACTGACAACCATGAGAGATTTGAGAAATGGTTTGCTGGATTTTAGAGTCTGTCTTATTTAAAACCATGATCTTGCTACTAAATGTGTCTTCGAGTTCTTGTAGCAATTCCTGTTTACGTTCATCCAAAACTGTTTGAAAGTAATTATAAGTCGTACTGATATCATTTTGGATTTTGTGATATTGTGAACATAACTGAAAATCAATGTCTTTCAGTTTGTCAGAAATAGTTTCAAGGTCTTTTGATCTGGATTTTACTTTGATCTGTAGTTGCTGGAGTTTCTCAAGTTCATTATCAACAACATCTAACAACACCTGACAATCATGGCCAGAATTATGCTCAGATATTGCACAATCTTTACAAACAGGAATATTGCAAGTCACGCAGAAGGATTGCAGCACTTTGTATGGGTGTTTGGGACAGGTTACACATCTTTCGGACGGTGAATAGTCATCGGGAAGCTCGTGTATTTCAGTAAAATTCAACACTTTATGACCTTCAAAGCAATGCATGAACTGATGTGCCATGACACAGTTGGCACAAAGGAGATTGGCACAATTATAGCATTTAGCAACAGCTATCTTATCTGTGTTTTTACAACCGGTACATTGTACTGAACAACGTAGCACCGAAGACTCAAGAACATTACTAATAGCATAATCAGTTGCCAAATCCAGAGTACCATGGGGTAGATGGGTTACAAAAGAACATTCTGAGCAGATGATCTTGCTTGGATCATCCTGACTCTTTTCTAAACAAGGAAGACAAAATGTATGAAAACAATCAAGAACTTTGGGCATTATATACATCTCCAAGCAAGAGGGACATTTGGTACATAAACCAGTGGTTTCACAAAGGAGTTCACAGTCAGATGAAGTCGATCCACTCTGCGATAAGGTTGGTGAAGACATTCCAGCAAGAATGGTTGGTACAATTTAGTTTACCTAGATTTGGAGAGAGAGAGATTTCAATACAAAGTTTTAGACATATATATATATATATATAAATACACAAAAAATACTATTTAACACCATTTAAACATTTGCATGAAATGAAATTAATTCCATATTTGGTAACTTAAGTTTAATAAAACCAATTCATAGCGATTTAAGCCATCACCTATGTTAGAACAGGTTAGTACAGCCATTAATCTATGTGGTTGAAGTGGAGAGGTCAGAATTTCACTATCCATGCTTGCCAAGTAAAAACTATCTCCAAACTCTCCCAATTCTACACTTAACCATTTTTAATTGCACTGTTACCTTACTTGGAAACATGTAAGGGTTGGTGAAAGGAAGAGCATCCAACAGTCGATAGTCTGCCTCAAATTCCTTATAACCCATGCAAGCACAGAAAAGGGGATGTTCAACGACAATGCAAACAGCTTTCCAAATGCCCCAACTTCAGCAAGTCTGGGACAGATTTATCTAAATTTAGAACCAACAACTGCAACTAAAGCATGAAAGGCAAAAAGGTGCTTCACCAAATCAAAGAATTATGAACCAACAGAAGCATCGAAGGCTGTTAAATCTTAAATGCATTATAGTCATGATGTAAATCTATTTGTATAATTAATGATAAATTGAGATTTACAACTATACTAGAAGTTGAACTTGTACACCATCAAAAAGCAATATAACTGGAACTTAGTTTTTGCCTAAAAAGACAATTGGGGTTTCCAAATTTTATATTTAAAACAGAAATTAAAAAAAAAAAAAAATCTCTTGCTGAATTTTTAAATATTGGAAATTCACAAGATTAGTATCAAAGAATAAACTACCAAAGTTTTAGATATGAACAATAAAAATATTAACACAAACAATTTTAAAAAATATTCTACATTAAAGTGAATAAAACCAGAAACCAAAAGTTCACAAGTTTAAAATGGGTTTTTAAAAAAATTTGGTTGAGATATTAAAGTTGTCAGCAGCACAAACGCAGGTGCTACAACTGGTGATGCAAATGGGTTTAATTTGCCGAAGTAGGGCAAAGTAACAACTGGTGCACTCCTGTGTAATTCTCTCAGAACGACGATATCATTCATATAATGGTGTTTTGGGTAATTAAAGCTACCGAAGTTGGTTAATCCCACACAGCAATACTGTTTGGAAAACGCAGCTTGGTCAAGAAGAAAAAAAAAATTACCTAGCTGAAGCTCACGAGCCACCGTTAATAGTTAAAAGTTTAATCTGACAGGTTCAGAACTAGATCAAACAGCTGTGACCAAATGTAGAAAGACAACTGCAGAGCAAACGTTTGCTCAGTCACTTAATTCTCAAGACAGACAAAGATTTAACAAAAATATTTTGGAAGTCAGAGCTGTAATACATTTTATTAAGTTACATTGCCGATTAACTAACAATTACTTATATCAACCTTGGAAACATTTTATCAACGACACTACCGTCATTTACATTCCGAAACTGGTTATGGAATAAAAATGGAGAAGCAATTCTTTGTAGGACTGGACAGGAAAAGAAAACTTGTTAAACTTCTTCATAAACTCCCTCTCCCAACAAGCGTCGACTCTGAAGATTATGGGGGCCCTGCCAGCCCTACCTGGGGAGGTTACGGAAATATTGAAATTACTAATTTTAGTATGTATTGAAAATAAATTAACAATAATTGCAAAATTCTAAAACTTAAATGCTTTCAAGACCAAACAACGAAAAAGAGAGAGAAACTGTGTTAGATTTGGCACCAAATGACATTTTTACCCCATGGAAATATAGAACGACGAACATGTTTAAGCAAAGTCATTTTAAAATATCGATATTTAATTAACAATCTTTAGAAAATCGCTAAAGAACATGAAAGGGAATCGATGGTAAAGTTGTACGAAGAATAATAATCACAACAGCCGGCCTTCACACACAACTATAAACGATATGAAAGTTATTTGAGTTCATTTGTGAAACTTAAACGAAGAAGACAACGTTTCTTTGTCAAAGTTGTTGGTCGATAACAAATCCTTTCAAACAGATTTGATGTAACAGTGAATAGACACTAAAATACTAAAAACTAATATATAATCAACTGGAAGAAAAAACGACGTTTCCCCCGAATTTTAACAACTTATGGCAATAAAAATATCTCTCACCTTAAGACAAGTTGTTAAAAGAGAGAACAACATTCAATTCTGAAAGAAATTTCATTCAAAGAATTAATTTAACAACGTCAGAGATGGTGGGGAGTGAGAAACCCCAAGATTCTAAAGAAAACCATGGCTTTTCTTTAATATCTATGTAATGTCATCCTTAAATAAATGCAATAAAGTTGATTCTTTACTTACACGTGAGACGACTAGACACCGTAATTCCCGCCACGCTGTAATTATTTTAATTATTGCCCCTGCCTCATTAAGACTATAAATTGATCAGATACAAACACCTGAAGCTGATTGGACAAAACTCGCCGCCGCCGCCGCAGTCTTTTGTCACCAATTCTTTTAACAGTTCTTCCCTTTTCTTCTTCTTTTCCTTCCATCTCTTTTCGTTTTTTTATTTTCCACGCATTTTTCCTCTGATATTCCCATTTCTTTTTCCTCCTCCTTCTACTCTATTTCTTTATTGCCCACAAGGGGCCAACACAGAGGGGACAACACAAAGACATGTGGGGACACATAGCAAATAAAGGAAAAAGGGGAAAACGTATGATAGAATGAATGATAAAATGAGAAATGCAATGAAGTTTCCTCAGCCCCACTTCTGAGTTACTTCGTTTTTACCTCTGTTCATTTTCCCTTTTAAACCCGGAGCCTTCCAAAATGTCCACTCCGTACTCCTTCAGTAAGAACGTGTAATCCATATTCTCTGGCAGATTTTTGAATGTCTAGATCGACTAGCCATGTTTTATATCCTTCCTTGAATTTTAAACTATTCTCTCTTAGGTTCTCGTCCAACAACAGGCAGCGATTCCACCTTTGCACATTGTCGAACCAGCGAGTGTCCACCACTCTGACGTTTTTCCACTTTTTTATCTCTTCATACAAATTTATATTTGTGTTATCATCATTACATAGCTTCCTTTCTTCGTTTTTTCCGGGGGAGGGGAAGCTGAAGTGTTTGTTTACGTGCTGGAGGGGGCAGCGGCTAGATTAAGTGTCTGTAGGGAGCGGGTGGGGGAGAAGAGGGTATGGGTGGGGTGGGTTTCAATATTTATTTTATCTAGCTTCTTCCTTTTGTTTCCTGGTGTCTTCCGTTCCACTTGCTTCTTCATCTGTTTCTGCTGCTGATGGTGGTAGTGTTTCCTCCTTTTCTTTTACCAATTCTTCCTTTTTTCCTTTGTTGAGGGCAGTTTGCTCTAATGTGACCTTTCTGGCCACACTTATAGTACCTGGGTATCCTGTCCTCTACTCTGTCTACCATCGTTGTATCTCCAAACACTATTGTTTCCTGTAGCTCTTCTATTATATCGTTTGGTCCCCATATCACCATATTTAATGATTATCCTTTTCAATTCCTTGTTTCCATTTTGGTGCTCCTTCTTCTACCCCCACCTCACCTTCCTATTTCCCTCAGACTTCTAAATTAAGTTTACCCTTCACCATCACAATCGTAAATACGTTATCCCATCTCTTCATGAAAAAAGAGAATTTATTCCTCATGGTAGCCATAAAATAATGAACAGACAAAAAAATGGTTACACATTGTCAAATCAATTTTTTTAATTAATCGAGGACTGAACGGTGACGATATGTTTAGATTGATGGAAACGGAAGAAGGACCATAAAAGGGGATAATGTTACCCTATTTTCCAGTTGAGGGAGCTGGATTATGGTGCTTAATCATTTTCCCTTCCCTAACCTTAGTTCCACTGGCCCTAGAATACCCTTAAATGCCAAAGCCTATCTCCATCGCTATTTTAACCAAAATTTGGAGATTTAAAATTTTATGTAAGAAAGAATTTCAAAATGGTTTTTCGTGTTTTGAGTCTTTCTCAGACCTTGCTTGTGCGATGGTGACAGTCACTTACACTCATTGCACAATACCAAGACAAGGAAACATACACATTCACACACACATACATATGCAATGGCCTTCTTTCAGTTTCCATCTACCAGATCAACTCACTAGGTTTTGGTCAACGCAGGGCTATAGTAGAAGACATATGGCCAAGGCACTATGTAGTAGGGCTGAACGCAGAACCATGTGGTTAGGAAAGAAACTGAGGCTACAGCCTTGGCAAAATATGGAATGGTCAGGGGCAGGTTGTATGTGAGCGAGGGGAGTTGAACCAGTTGAGTGGTGCAAGAAGCAGAGAGATAAGGACTATCTTCAGATCAGAACCTTCATCCTTGGGCCCAAAAGTAATTTTGTCCTGGCAAATTTCTCTCAGTTAGAGTGCTTTTACATATGGTTTGCTAAAGTTGTGTCTATGACATGCAGCATTTTCTAAGAAAAGACATGATGAGACAGTAACATGTCACCAACTGGGTTCTATGGAAAAGTAACAGAAACGTCTTTCGACTTTTTTGTGTCCAAAATTGTAGACAGATTAACATTAGCCTCTCTCCCAACCCTTTGCCCATATTCATAAATGCTGATAGATCAATTCTAAATTCATAAATGCTGATAGATCAATTCTAAATTCATAAATGCTGATAGATCAATTCTAAAGGATTTTCCAACCTTGCTCTACTAATCATTTTTAATAAATCAATATAAAACTTTGTTCTGATACTTCATCACTCTAATCAATCGACACCACAGAGTAAGACATCAGTCACTGGTCAGCAAATGCCATAGATTAAGATATTATTGGTTAGTCAAGCAACACCACATAGTATGGGGTGAGTTTTTGGCCAGTTAAGTCTTGTATTTCTGATTGAAAGCCAATTAACTTCAATAAAGCTTTTAAAGGAAAGATCACAAAGACAAAATGAAATCTGATTTCCTGTCAAATATGGAACACTGTGTTTTCGCTAAAAGATAAGATTTTATTAAGGAATGGATTGAATTCTTATAAAAACTTGAGATTCTTTTCTTGTGTCAGATGAGAGATTTTATATAAAAGAATAGTAATTGATATAGTGTGGAATAATTATAGCGAAGTCTTTAGTGAAATGGAATGGTTTCAGTAAGGAACTGAAAAGAGTGAAAGATCCAGTTTGGTAGAAGATTACCTCGATTAGTTAATTAGTTAATTCAAAGACCTGGAAAGAAATACAGTCTTTCCATTGTTTATGAATTATGTGTAAAACAAGGTTTCTTCTCCCCTTTTCTGTAATGGTGCTGCTGCTACAAACAGCTGAACCCACTCCCCACCACGACCACCAAAATGGCATCCAAACGAATTGGTATGAAATCCCTCACCAATGCACTCCTACAATGTCTCGCTCACAGACATGCTGTGTCCTCTCCCTCTGCCTTTTCTATCACAACTACAATGGCCACTGCTCCA
This sequence comes from Octopus bimaculoides, assembly GCF_046866305.1. Classification (NCBI taxonomy): domain Eukaryota; kingdom Metazoa; phylum Mollusca; class Cephalopoda; order Octopoda; family Octopodidae; genus Octopus; species Octopus bimaculoides. The sequence goes on from NC_142940.1 coordinate 645,386, forward strand.
CCTCCACTCACACACTCCCTACTCATGCATCTCTCTTCTTGTGTCATCAATATTGTGTTCTCACCCACTCACAAGCCTTACACTCGCCCAGTCCTTTTCCTCCAGGATGTTCTCCCTCTGGAATCCCTCACCCTCCACTTTCCTCATGTCTTTCCTGCAAACATCAAATAGCTACTTTTCAAATGTGTCAAGCTGGCCGCTTAGGATGGGCCAGAGGAGGTCATGGACATAGCCTCTCCCCATAAGTCGAATTTATAGAAACCATAAACACAGCCTCTTCCTTCATTAAATATTAGAAAAACCTCAAAAGAACAGAAGGCAAACAACTGGTTTTTTTTACTGTTTGTGGTTCAAGTTGTGATAAAACCAGATTTTCCTTTCACTGCCGAGCTAAGTGGGTTAAGGATTCTTTGGACATTAATCGTTCATTTTTATAACAACAGTTTAGTTGTACAGAGAAATCATTATTTCTATAAACAGATTTTGTTTTGTATATTGTTTGAAGTGTTGAGTAAACCTGGACAGCAGTTTCAATATTTGGTTCATCGATCAAGCGAAACTAGAAATGACAAATGTTTAAACTATAAACTACAAAGACTGAAATTAATGTTTGGATTATTGATCACTGGTGTGTGTGTGTGTGTGTGTGGCCAATGTCTTGCAGGTGGACCAAAGGAATAGTTCAAAGTCCAGCTGAAGTCCACTTTAAAAAAAGGAATACATTCAACCCTTCAAGAGTAGAAGACATGCCTACCAGTCATTCACTTGGTTCAGTCTCACTGGTGGTGGTGGTGGTGGTGGTGGTGGTGGGGAGAAGTGACTGAAGATATCAACATCATCATCATCATTTAACATCTGTTGATGCATTATCAGAAGTCATTAATTAAAGAGACATATCTGGACTCTCCAGCCATGCCCCACCTGTGATGTACAGAGATGAAAGGATCCACACATGTATATACACGCCCACATATACTCTGTGTGTGTGTGTGTCTATACTGTGTTACCCTGCCAGTCTTCCCTCACTGATCATTGTACCTGTTATCTCTTCCTCCTCCTCCCGCAATTCTTTCACCTTTCTCTCTCTTTCTTTTTTCTTTCTCCCTCTCTCACTCTTATCTCGTTTTATATTTCTACTAATACATTTCTCTCTCTTCGACGAAGGCTCCCGCCAGAAAGTATTCTCTCACCAACAAATATATCATTCCACCGTTTCTATTATTAATTTCTGTCCTTCCCACAACCACAAACCACACCAACCCCCTCCTGGTTCTCTTGGATTTCCCAAATCTTAAAGACTTCGTCCTGTATTCTTGGTGAAGTGTAAGGGAAATAACTTGCAGCACATCCGGCCCACAGAATGGTGTGCAAGCTGGACTCCAACAGTTTTCGTTTCCTTTAATTACTTCCACACAACAACACACCACATCACAAACTTTATTTATTTCTGCTTTCCTGATTCCCTGATTCTCCCAGCTTCAATATGAACCCAGTTACAGGAGACAAAATGCCCGTCAGGTATCGAATATTATCGGCTTTATTCTATGGATGCTGTTCTTTTTTAATTATTGTCGTTAATAAGATTATATTAACCAACTTCAAGTAAGTCTCTCTCTTTCTTTACAATCTTACCTCACGTCTCTCTAAAATGTTTCTCCCTCTCTTCTTGTTGTCCTCTACAATATATTCCACCCTGTCACTATGATCTGACATATCTCTCTCTCTTCTTAGCAACACCACACACGCACTTTGTTACATTTCTCTCTCACATTCCACGTTAAAATATTCAACACGCACACATACTCTCTTAGACACACACACATATATATGTGTGTATACATTTGAATATATATGATGTACATAAACATTATGTGTCGAAAGGAGCATGTATACACACCTCCCTTTGCTACACATGTATACACACACACACACACACACACACACGTATATGGATACATACCCACACACAATCCTTAATTCACTTCACACACGGAAAGCGTATTTTTGTAGTAGTTAATAGTATTATTAATAATTATTATTATTATTAATTATTATTATTATTATTATTATTATTTCTTTTGAAGTTTCGTAAACAGAAAATATTATTCATGTACACACATAAATAAATACCCTACAAAAGTATGCATTATATATAAGTATTATGTATATCATTGTGTATCTATGATACTACTCTGTATAAATAAAGAAAAAGATATTGTATATTGCTTCCTTTTGTGATGGATTGTGTACTGACGAAACTTTGGTAAATTAGCATCATTCTTGCGAAAGGCATGAGCGTCACACACTCTCACACATGTATCTTACAGAACTATAATGTAAGTGAAGTCAAATTAAGTAAAACCACATCAGGAATTGTTATTCTTGTACGGTAATTCTGTATCAGGAATTGGCCCAGGGTAATGAAATAATACTTCAGCTATTGATATAAACCATAATTAAAAGAAACATAAAATCGTGTCTGTAAAATCGAAACGGATTGTAACGATGTCTTCAGATAAATTATGTTGGGTATGAATTTTGGTTTTGTTTTTGATAGCCACCACTCGGGTGTCAAAGCGTGTATACACACACACACACAGACGTAGCAAGGAGTCGGGTAGTCGCCCTCGGGTGCAGTGTGAAGGGTACAAAATTAACTGTCCTATGACACCTGTTAATTAAAGTGAGGTTGTCAAAAGTCACTTCGCCACACCCTCAGAATCATTGAGAAGCTTTGTTACAATAGGACACACTATTGTTTTAACTACATAGATAGGAACATTGAAACAGCAACATGCTGAGTCTGGCCATGGCCACTCCACCAGAGATTACTGTTGACAGTTCCAAACTGGGTTTTCCTGTATTTCAGATCCAGTATCTGTGACATTGTCTCTCTCTCTCTTTAGAAAAAAGAAATCTTAATTCAGTTCACATCCTTCCTTCTGAAAAGGGGGTCAAGTGGACAGTATTGTCATAAATGTATTGAGATGGTCGTGGTTGGGATGCTTTTGATCAAAGGTTACTCAATTAGGGCTAACTTGGAACCACAGCATCTCTCTTGGTGCCACTATCAACAATCACATTGTTAAAACATCTACTGTTGAGATGATCACAAAACATGTCAGGGAGACTCTGCAACTCACAGACAATGCCAAGATAGTATCCTTTAACATTCTCATGGATGGCAATGCCAGAAATACACTATGTCTAAACATCTTTTCTCATACATTGACTATTTTTAGCTTGAGTTTGGCATCTCCTGGTCAAACAGTTTCTGCTATGTTCTCTACTGACTTCCTCACCGGACCAGGTACCCTTTAGCATTTAAATCAGTCACATCAGTCCAAATATTCTACCTGTTTTATATTCAAACTGGCCAGATTCAGCCTTTCACACCTTTCATGTTAGTCAAAGCACCATCAAAATCTTGATTCAAAACAATGTGAATCAATAAATATTAAATCTGATTAGTTTCTGAATGCCAAAAGGTTAACATCACAAGAGATACAAATATCTGTGGTTGACTCTGAATATTGTTAACATTTGAAATGACATGTTACATTCCCAGGTATCAAATACACCACATCTCCTTAAAATTGACATTTCTAAAGTAAGACTTGTTGGCTGCTAGATCTAACCCCTTGCACCATCTCGTATTGATTTTATATTTGATTATAAGAAATAAAATAAAGCAATGATATTTCTAATTCTGTTTCAGTTTTCCTTCATTTCAATTTCTTGCTATTGGCCAGGTAAATATATTTTCTATTTAACAAGTTCTTTTCACATTTTATTTTATTCCTGATTCTGCCATTTCCTCCACAATCTTCATAAATGGTTGTTTTTTTTTTATACTGAGATGCTTGAAATGACAAGAAAATATTCCCACAGTTAACACTGATAATGGCTTAGCAGATATTTAGTTAAGGATTAATTCCAAATGCACTGATCTGGGTTTAATTTAGGATTTATTGACTGAGGTTTTGTTTGGAAGGAGTTGGCATATTTGTCTAGAAGGGAATGGTATATTTGGAAAGGAATGTAATTTACAAGGGATTCCGTTGGCATTCCTGTTTGGTGAAATGTTAACTGATGTTATCAGTTGGTAAGTTAGTGTAAACTCATTTAATGTAGGGGACATGATAAAAACTGATTAGAAATAATGTAGTGATAAGAAAACAATGTTATTATTATTATTATTATTATTATTATTATTATTAAGGTGACAAAAGGTAGCAGAACCATTAACATGCCAGTCAAAATTCTTAGAAGCATTTCATCCATCTTCCCATTCTGAGTTCAAATTTTGCTGAGGTTGAGTTTGCTTTTCATCCTTTTAGGGGTCAGTAAAATAAGGACCAATTGAACACTGGGGTTGGTGTAACCAACTTAGTCCCTTCTCTGAAACCGCTGGCCTTGTGCAAAAATTTGAAGCCATTGTTATTATTATTATTATTATTATTATTATTATTAGTAGTAGTATTATTATTATTAAGGTGGCGAGCTGGCAGAATTGTTAGCATACCAGGCAAAATGCTTAGTGGTATTTTGCCTGTTGCTATGTTCTGAGTTCAAATTCCCCTGAGGTCAACTTTGCCTTTCATGCTTTCAGGGTATGTGGAAAAAGTACCTGTTGAGTCGATGTAATTGACTGGTACCCGCCTCCCCCAGTTTCCGACCTTGTGCCTATTGTAGAAAGGATTATTATTATTTAGGTATAAAAGGTGAGCTGGCAGAATCATTAGCATGCTAGGCAAAATGCTTAGCAGTATTTTATCTGTCTTTATGATCTGAGTTCAAATTCTGCCAAGGTTGACTTGTCATCCCCTTGGGGGATCTTGGGATGTTTTGTCTCAGAGTTGAGATGACAGGATACCAATACAAATAGTGCTATGTCATAATAATAGGATTGTGATATGTCATACTTGATATGACAGGCCTGTATTTGTCATACTAAAGATATATGCCATGTCATACTACATTTTGTGATTTGCCATGATAACAATTATGATTTATCACACTGTAAACCTGTTATTGAAATTGTATCCTTCCAAACAATTGCCAGGACTCAAATATTAAGAAAAACCTTGATAAAATTAAGTAACACTGAACAATGCCTGTTTTCTATACATGAGCAACCGAAAAATTGTGTGTGTGTGTGTGTGTGTGTGTTTGTGTGTGTGTGTGTGTGTGTGTAAAGCTGCATTCATACAAGTTGAAAAAACTGGGTCATGATATTGTATTTGATTTCAAATTATTTTTGTTGAGAAGGTTGTCTGGGAGAAAAGAAATGTTAAATTTGTTGGTAACAATCGGTTCATTCTTTCGACTGTGTTTATTGGAAATAAATGAACGAGAGTTTTGTGGAATACTATGTTAGTAGAAATATTGAATAGCTCTTTGTGTCCTGAGGCAACCAAATTGACAGTGACAGTACCAAAAGCATAATTGCCAGAATAAGAATGAAATGGTGGAAAAAGTTCTTGGGGTACCTTTGTTGCCAAAAAAAAGGATGCTCTTTGAGAGTAAATGATAAATTGTATGATGCTTGTGTATGAAGTGTAATGCTGCATGATAGAAAGACATGGACCTTGTTTGGAAATTGTGTGTCCCCTGCACATTATGCCACCTACCAATCTCAAGATTCAAGACCTTCATCATTGAGGTTCTGAAGTAAAGCCAGAATGAAGCCTGTCCAATAAGGGTTCTTTGAGATGTTGATTTTAGGTCTCTTACCTCATGGGATATTTGCTGAAAAGATTTTTGCAAGAGCTCTGCTACAATTGTAGACAATTTCCCCTATGTTCCAGAATGCTCTTTATAGGTGTCCGAAACAGTTATGATTTCAGCTTGTCTCTGATCCGAGTAATGGTGGCTCTTACTAATGGATCTGTTCCAAATTCCTTCCTAAACTGATTTTGTACTTCAGTCAGATTCCCACATTCCTAGAGCCATGACCATTCCAGAGAATTTCTTTTTCTCAAAGCTTGTTTTTGCCATTAATTATGCCTCAACATAAAAAATTAGTTAGTGACAGTTAAAATAATTCTAAGTGTGTATACATACTGTGGGTGACAAGTATATATATATATATATATATATATATATATATATATATATATATATATATATATATATATATATATATGGTGACAAGTATGTATATATATATATATATTAAACTGTGATTCACTAGAACTTTAAAAGAGTGAAGGTGCCTGACTTTGTGGTTAGAGTACTTGGTTTATGATTGTAAAGTTGTCAGTTCGATTCTTGGTGGTGCATTGCTTCCTTGAGCAAGATGCTTTGTTTCACATTGCTCTAATCCACTCAGCTGGCAAAAATGAGTTGTACTTGTCATTAAATAAGGACCAGCTTTGTCATATTCTGTGCCTTACTGAATCTCCCTGAGAATCTATGTGAAGGGTACATGTATCTGTGGAGTGCTCAGCCACTTGCATGTTAATTTCACAAGGAGGATCTTCCATTGATCAGATCAACCGGAACCTTTCTCATCACAACTGATGGAGTGCCATAACATTAAAGGCACACCGAGGTCAACTTTGCCTTTCATCCTTTTGGGGTTGATAAATTAAGTACCAGTTGAGTACTGGGGTCAATGTAATTGACTATCTCCCTCCCCAAAATTTCAGGCCTTGTGTCTATAATGGAAAGAGTTAAAGACACACACACACAAGGTGGGGATATAATTACACTAACTGCACGTGTGTGTGCATGTGTGTGTGTATATATATATATATATATATATATATATATATCATCATCATCATCATCGTTTAACGTCCGCTTTCCATGCTAGCATGGGTTGGACGATTTGACTGAGGACTGGTGAGACCGGATGGCAACACCAGGCTCCAATCTAAATTTGGCAGTTTCTACAGCTGGATGCCCTTCCTAACGCCAACCACTCAGAGAGTGTAGTAGGTGCTTTTATGTGCCACCCGCACAAGAGCCAGTCCAGGGGCACTGGCAACGATCTCGCTCGAAAATCCTACGAAGGCCAGTCAGGTGGTACTGGCAACGGCCATGCTCAAAATGGTGCATCCTATGTGCCACCCGCACAAGAGCCAGTCCACTTTGCTTGCCAGGTCTTCTCACGCACAGCACATTTCCAAAGGTCTCGGTCAGTAGTCATCGCCTCGGTGAGGCCCAATGTATGAAGGTCTTGCCTCACCACCTCAGCCCAAGTCTTCCTGGGCCTACCTCTTCCACGGGTTCCCTCAACTGTTAGGGTGTGGCACTTTTTCACGCAGCTATCCTCATCCATTCTCACCACATGTCCATACCAATGCAATCGTGTTTCTTGCACACCACAACTGATGCTTCTAATGTTCAACTTTTCTCTCAAGATACTTACACTCTGACGGGTATTCACATTGACATTACACATCCAACGGAGCATACTGGCTTCATTCCTTGCGAGCTTACGCATGTCCTCAGCAGTTACAGCCCATGTTTCACTGCCATGTAGCATGGCTGTTCGTACACATGCGTCATACAGTGTGCCTTTTACTCTGAGTGAGAGTCCCTTTGTTGCCAGCAGAGGTAAGAGCTCTCTAAACTTTGCCCAGGCTATTCTTAAATTTTAGAGGTAATACTTGATAATTGCAAGCACCTGATAGTGGCCGGTGTACATTTTTTATTTATATATATATATATATATATATATATATACTAGCAGAAATACCCGGCGTTGCCCGGGTTAAAGAGAATAATGAAATCTAAAAACGCTGTCTAGACTACGCATCATCTTTATATATAGAGATGTATATACACACACGCACCCAAACACACGTATATATATGTATATCAATATAAATATATGAAAGTCAATGAAGTTTCGTAAAAGAAGGTGATCATGTACATACTTTCTTGCTGTTGTGATTATGACACCTCATTGTAAACTATGTTCCTTGTTTTCCCTTGTGGAGCATATACAAATAGGTTTTTTGTTGCTGCCCACTCTTGAGCAGCCAACATACAGTTGTCCATGTGAGAATCAGGGCTCTTCCAAGAGAAGACCAGCTACAGACAGTGTTTGACCCTGATATTTGTTTATGGACATGGCAAAAGTCACACGAAGGGGGAATTGTAGTCTTCTGAATGTAAAAGGAATGTCTGCTCCTGATGGAGTAAGAGGAATTCTTGGAATAAAGACGTCATCCCCTTTTGCACATCCAGAAAGAATGGTAGCCTCGATAACGTGTGACATCATTTTCTAAATAATGCTCATCTGTTATGTTCGGGTTAAAATTTCATCAACATCAAAAATATATGAATTTTCATGGGAGTTATGGCCGTTATGCAAAGAATATAATTTCCAAATTTCATAAAGATCCATTTAGTACTTTTGGATAAGAAAACAAATGACTAATGTGTGTGTTTGTGTGCATGTGTATGTGTGTGTGATGGGTGTATATATGTATAGATATCTGTATGCATGTATATATGTATATATGTGTACATATTACATGTACATCTATATATATATATACATCTACACATATGTATACATATACATGTATGTATAGATCTATATATATATATATACATATACGTGTACATCTATATGTATACATATACATCTCTCTTTCTCTCTCTCTCTCTCTCTCTCTCTCTTTCTCTCTTTCTCTCTCTCTTTCTCTCTCTCTTTCTCTCTCTCTTCTTTTCTTTCTCTCTCTCTCTCTCTCTCTCTCTGAAAGTATCTGTCATTACAGTATCGAAATGGTGTACATATACATGTATATGTATACATATACATGTATATGTATACATATACATCTCTCTCTCTCTCTTTCTGTCTCTCTCTTTCTCTCTTTCTCTCTCTGTGAAAGTATCTGTCATTACAGTATCGAAATGTGATTGTTTCAGTTAGTGGAATAGTTTCATTTTTAAAGTGAAAGTATTTGACATGAGTGTTTTTGTTTCACTTTTGACACGTAATACTTAAATAGTGGAGGAGATATTATGTTGCCGTGTGCTCGAACTCTGCAAGAAGTTAATAATTTTTTTCGACTAAAACACAACTGGAACCCTAAGTAAGGCATGTGTAAAATTTGAATGAAATCGGTTGCGTAGTTCTCGAGTTTTAGGGATTCACACAGACAGACAGACACACACTCTCATTTATATATATATATATATATATATATATATATATATATATATTCTTTTATTGAATTTATGATTAGGTGGGTGTGTGAGGTGTGAGTGAATTATTAGTGTGTTTGTTCTGAAGTGTTTGAGTAACATGTCCAAATATTCTGTTGTCTCACCTCCCCCATTCAGTCACCTAAACAAGCAGACACACAAAAACATGAATATATGTCATGCAGGGGTGGGGGTGGGGGTGGTGGAGAGAGAATGTTGTCTTTTTCTGAAATTGCTATTCACACAGCCTTTATGTATATAAATTACCACACATGTATATATATCCTGAATTCCTTCTCTTCTGACTGTTTCTCTGACCCCCTGCAATGGAGTCTATTCATTACTGCCTTTTTGTGCCTCCCTCCCCCCTCTTTTCTCTCTGTCTTCTTTTATTCCTCTTCTTATAAACTTTTAATTGTTTAACATTTCTTCTCCATTTTTATTCAAAGAAATAAACAACACAAAGCAGTGTTGTTGTTGTTGTTTAGCCCTAGGTCAGTGGCTGATCAATTAGACCTGTGTTCAAAGACATTCCACCTATGACCATCTTGTGTTTTTCTATATCCAGGATGACATTATCCATGCATCTTGTTTTTCCCCCCAAGATGATAGTGTGTGAAATGATTGAGATTTGGCTGTTATTTCTAGCAGATCAGCCAACTATGTAGAGACATGTTTGCTAATGCTGTTGTTTAGTCTTGAGTCAGCCCTAATTGAGATCTGTGATCAAAGACATTCCAGCCATGACCATCTTATCTTTTTTATTTCTTTACATTGAATTACATTAACACATCTATTTCCCTGCACACCTTGTTATTCTGAGGGAGATTTGGCTGCTATTTCTTGCATGTTTCCTCAATCAGAATTGACCTAGGGCTAAGCAACAATGCATTTTGTATCTCTGTTGTTTATTTGACAAGATTGTTGTCGAGAGCTTTGTTGTAAAAGCTTTGCTAAGATAAAGTAGGACATTTTGTGAAGGCTGTCACTGAGCGAAGGGCTTCGTTGCTGTTCATTATTGAAGCTATTTTACTGTTCCAATTTGAGATTAATTAAACTATTTGGTATTAACCCTGTTAGTCAGTCATTGAAGTGTTTAGGGGCCAATGAATCTGAACAAAAGAGTTGCTCTCGACATACTGAGGTGGAGTTTCTCACTAAACGCAGACGTGGCTGAGTGGTAAGAAGCTTGCTTCCCAACCACATGGTTCCAGGTTCAGTCCTACTGCATGGCACCTTGGTCAAGTGCCTTCTACTATAGCCTCTAGCCAACCAAAGCCTTGTGAGTGGGTTTTGTCGATGGAAACTGAAAGAAGCCTGTTGTGTGTGTCTTTGTGTCTGTGTTTGTCCCCTCCCCCCACTGCTTGACAACTGTTGTTGGTCTGTTTATGTCCCTGTGACTTAGCAGTTCAGCAAAAGAGACTGATAGAATTGGTATCAGGCTTTAAAAAAAAAATCACCAGGGTTGACTAAAAATTCAATGCATTGCCCCAGCTTGACCGCAATCTAATGACTGAAACAAGTAAAAGATAAAAAATAGAAGGAAGGGACTTTTACAGACTTCCATCCAAATAGGGGGCACTGTAGCAATTAACAGGTCCCAGTTTGGCTCTTCAACAATTGTAATGGTGGTTGTTGTTGTTGTCCTCAACTACTGAGCCACCTCGACCTTTGAAGTTGTAAGGTGCCAAAAGGTGGTCGTTCGGTTTTATTAGAGCTGTCCTTATCGTTGCCATTGCGTTGTTTGATGATAGCAGTTTCCAGTATCAGGCTGTAGCTAATGAGATATTACATCAAGTAATTAACTAGAATTTATAGTGTATAGCATAACTAATGAGAAATTGTGTCAAGTAATTTGCTTTAATTCACAGTCTATGTCACATTTAACGAGATAACATCAAGTAATTTATTGTCTAATTAGCATTTTCAAAGCAGGCTTTGCCAAGAGGTTGCGAGAGGTTCTGCAAAAAATAGAGATAAAGCGACTAATGATATGTAAATGAATTTTTGAGTAATTTTGGCATTTAATTCATTATTTTTAACTTTGTTAAATATGCTCAGATATTTGAAATCCTAGCATCAAGAAGGTAGTAAAGAGATCCTACAGGAAAAAATTCTCTCTTCAGAGGAATTTGGTCTGATCAAGATTTTTGTTATGATGGAATTTCTTAAACATTCTTTATGGTGTCTGATGCCAAACCTTTCAAAGATAGGTTTATAAATTGTTTAATCTTTTATGAAATGAGCTTTTATAAAACGGAAGGGCTTAACACTTTGATATATAATGATGTAGGGGTTCTGTAAGATGTTTTTCAAGGGTTCTGTAAGCCTATAAAGATTAGGCCTTCATTATAGCTAATGAGACTAGGGTTAGGTAATTTGCTATAATTAACCTTTACAGCCTTTATCATAACTAATGAAATACAGTGTAAAATGTGTTCTTGTTGACTGGAAGACTTCTTACATCTTGTAGCTTTATGTCTGAGCTTGTTATCAAGATTTTTTTCATATCTTAGAATTTCTTGAAGAGTTTACTTCGAGAGGTGAACTATCTAAAGTATTGGCCTCTTGACTTCTCTCTTAGATAGACAGCGATGACCTGAAATATGTGTATCTTCACTACTCACAATAATATTTTTCAAATTGTTCTATCAACTCTTTTTGAACCACCCAACACTTGGCACAAAGCTATTTCTCTCATTCCACTCATGTCTCACGAGTAACTTGGTGACCTTGCTGGTGCCATGAAAAAAGTACACAGTACACTCTGGAAAGTGGTTGGTGTCAGAAAGGGCAACCAGCTGTAGGAACTGCTACGACAGACAGCCTAGCTTGATACAGTCCTCTGGCTCACCAGCTTTTCTAAAACTGTTCAACCTCTGCCTGCATGCAAAACAGACATTAAAACGATGATGATGATGGTGATAATGGTCCATTGTCAATACCAGACCATCGTCATTTTCAGAATTCTCTTTTTCATATCTTAACAGATTTTTACAGCCTAATTTCCTTTGTTTTTGTTATTTTTCTTTACAAATAAAACTTAAATCCTGACTTGATTTATTTTATTAATTCCTCCGTTAGTATTCCTCTGTTCCAATCTTTGTTTCTTGACTAATTACTGAAAGAAAAAATAAAAGTACAACATGAAAACATTAATAAAAATATAAAAGACAAAATGTGGCCCCATTCTTCTACTTTTAACCCAAAATAAATGAATCTTAAGATAACAATGTTTAATCACACTGAAGCTTCTGTTAATCATACTTGATAATGTATATGGAGTGGAAAGCTGCCTCCTGGACCCTGGCCTGGACAAGGGTTGTTGTAGTGGCGGTGGTGGGGCTGACAGAATTGTTACTGGGCAAAATGGTTAGCAGCATTTCATCCATCTCTACATTCTGGGTTCAAATGATTCCAGGGTCAGTTTTGCCTTTTGTCCTTTTGGTGTCGATAAAATAAGTTTCAGTTGAACACTGGAGTTAATATAACTGACTTATCTCCTCTCCCGAAATTGCTGGCCTTGTGCCTAGTCTAGAAAAAAATTCTTATTCGGTGATGAGGTATGGCAGCATTGTCAGAAATTCTAGGCAGAAGGCTTAACAGCATTTCGTCTGTCTTTATGTTCTGAGTTCAAATTACACTAAAGTTGACTTTGCTTTTCATCCTTTCAGGGTCAATAAAATAAGTACCAGTTATGCACTGGGGTCAATCCCCCTCCCCCTTCAGTAGAAAGGATTATTATTATTATGATGATATTCATTTCATTCATGGTGATGTAACATTTCAACAGTCGTGAATAGCTTCAGTTGGCTCTCAGCCAAATGTACAGAACACAGGTATTATTTAGAACAGTTCAAAGAGTCTCTCTGTGTGTGTGTGTGGTGTATGTGTGTGTGTGTATGTGTGTGTGTCGGGTAAGGTTTTTATATCCCAACTTTGAGTAGTGTTTGTGTAATTGTGGTTAATACAACCTACTTACCTGAAGCTGCAGACAACCACTTCCCCTCATGACTCTCGTTTGTTTGCAGCATGTTCACTTGTAAATATTATATTACAATATCTTATTTTATTAATGCTTAATTGCATGGTGTGTTCAGCACCACCGGGGGGCACTGTTTATCTACTCTGATGCCTCCTTGGTCCAGCTTTGATTTTATCCTCTGTCAATATCCACTTCTATTCATCCTTGGTCAGGACCAGTGATACACTAGAATTAGTTGCTGCAGAAAAACACTGATAACCTAATTAAAGGCCAGTGAGATTTTAGAATCTGTAGGGCCCAAATAGAATCTGTAGGGCCTCACAGTATTGAGTCCCCATTCTTTCTGTTCTCAGTTCAGATTCTGTTAGCAATGAAGTTTGCTTTTTATCCCTTTGGGATAAAAAAAAAAGACAAAGTAGCAGTGATTTAGCAAATACATTGTCCCCTGTGACCCTGCTTCTATAGAAATTGAAAGTAGAGCAATGTTGAAACCACTGCCTAATCAGTCTGCCTGTTAGAAATAACAGCAAAATCTCCCTCAAATAATATCCTCTCATCTTAAAAAAGGAGACAGTTTAGATATCATGGTCTCATAGAGTGATTGAAAACAAGTCAGGATGGTCACAGCTGGAAAGTCTTTTGAGTTTATTCAATTGAGAGCATCCTGGGGTTCAATACTATAAAATAGTTTGGTTTTATTGATTTTTTTTTTTCAGTTTGTCTTCCCTCACATTCCCCACTCCCCTCCCCGCCTTATTCAAGTCCATCTGTTACAGTATTGATTATCAAGAAAACCATTAGAAACAAAATTGGTGTCCTTTCAAAGTTGTTAAAGCTGGAAATTGTACGACCCAGCTGTAGCCAATCTACATTAGATGGACTCCAGGGTGGTGGTGGTGGGACATGAACGCCACCCACTAACCTCAATGCCCTTCAATATTGAATAACAACAGTGAATCAATTCAGTGGATCGTGATACTCTGATACGCATCTGGGAGGAATTCTCTTATCACATTGATGTTGCCCGTGCCGTAGGTGGTGGCCACATTGGACACTTGTCAGACAGGAAATAAAAGCTGATTGGGAGTAAATACTTGTCATTCAGCTGGAGTTTTCTATGGCTTCTCCTTATTAAAATATTGCCCAATGAAATCGGTTCATACACACACACACACACACACACACACACACACACACACACACATACATACATACATACATACATACATATATATATATATATATATATATATATATATCATCATCATCATCGTTTAACGTGTGTTTTCCATGCCAGCATGGGTTGGACGGTCTCAGGTAAGCCTTACAAAGGAAGGTGTTACATGGCCAGAGGTTCTAGCTGTTACCAACAATCAGCTATTTCCAAAAAAGCTAATATTTCTTAGACTTTCAAACAATGAACAGCTCAATGTCCAGATTTGTTTCCACAGCAAACTGTGAACAATGATGCCATTTCTACAGATGCTGTCCTTGGTTTTTATACAAAAGTCACAACAATGTCAAGACGAGGGGAAGACTGCACCCCCACCCCCACCAATATATACATATATCAATACTTCTCCACCACTACCCACCCTACAGCCCAATTAACATTCAACTGAACCCCACAAACCTTAGAAGCATTTTAAGACAACCATTATAAGAGAAGGGCATGATGGGACAGGAAACACTGTCTTCGGAGACAATAGTGTGTTACCTAATCTTTAAGACATTATTTTGAATTGCTCTGCCCACCACTCAAACATGGAACTGACAGGCTTTTCAATCAATAAACCAATGTTTATGTTGTATCAAAAGATTAGTTTATCAAACTGTAAAATAGGAACCATGGATGGTACATTCTATGACTGTTGATATCAAACATAGACCAACAGAATGGTAGTGGTGGTGGTGGTGGAGAGAGTTTAACATTGATATTTTCAATATCCCAAGACTAAAATTTTATTTCGTATTTTATAATTATTCATTTGTTTCTTCTTTAGATGGTGGCATGTCTTTTAGTCTTATTTATTGGCAAAGAATTAAATATTGTTAAATTTCCAGAGTTTACATCTGATATTTTTCGAAAGGTAAGTTTTTATTAAATATCTAAATACCTCAAATGAGTTTGTTATTAATTTAATCATGATATTCAGAGCAAATTAGTCCCATTTTTATAGTGTATGCTATCTACACTTACTTTTTAAGAGAATATTTTTTGTGTTGTCATTCTTTAAGAGAACCATTGTAAGAGAATAGCCATGGTTGGACAGGAAATGGTGTCTTCTTAGACAATAGTTATTTTTAAGACATAATTTTGAACTGCTTTCCATCTTCAACAAAATAGAATTGACAGGGTTTCCAACCTTTGATCCAATGTTTTCATAGTAGCAAGTGATCAGTTTACTAAATTGTAACATAGGAACCATGGCTGGTACAGTGTTCTACAGAGCAGGAACCCTATGTAATTGTTGAATATTTTATGGTAATTGAGGTGTGGGGTCTGGGGTAATGTTGTGATGGTGGTGGGATGCTGGGATATATAGTAGGAGGGGTTGGTGGGTGAAACAATATTAACTGTAATAACAATCAATCAAACTTTAGATTTGTAAATTGTATCAATATATATATATTGATTACTGTTATTACATGCATTCTTTACCAATTGTCTACCTGATAAATTTTCCTCTCTCAGTATATTGGTTTCTATTTCTAGGTGTGTCCTTTGCCAATTGTCTATGTGGTAAATCTATTGTTTGGATTAGGCGGCACCAAAAAATTAAAGTAAGAGTTTTAAAATTCTTTGAAATCTTTCCACTGGATTGTTTCTTTAGAACAAATATAATTTTAAGTTAATAATTACTGTTTAATTTCATTTTGTTAATGTTTTACCAACTTCAGTTTCTCAGAAGAATTTAAAATTTTAAATATTTCTTCCAAACATATATTTGCCTGTGTCCAAGGGGATGTAGCAATCCCATGGCACGGAAGATGGGGGTGGGGGTGGAAGAGAGGAAGGTCATAGGGATCTGAACTCAACATTGATAAGGAAGGAACTCATTAACATAATATCTAAATCCATTCTTAACAATGTTTAATTAAAGTGGAATTCTATTTACATTGATTATTTGAAAAAATAATTGTTTTCATTTTTGATTATTAATTAATTAGGCAGTGTTTACTAATACTGAATTTGTCTTAATTATCTGGTTTAATTAATACTTGTCAGGGAATGGATTGGAAACCTTTTAAAAGTGATTTGGAAGCAATTTTATTTGGTGCTTTCTTGTTTAATGAGATCTATTTGGGACATGGAGGGTGAGGGGTTGTAGTTGCTTGTTATAATAATAGGGATGGAGGTGGTGATAATGGTGGTGGGAATCGTGTGCGAGTATATGGGATGCGTGTGTGCGGAATCCCCTCAACTTATGACTCTCTGTTTGTCTTTACAGTTTGCCCATGTTCACTGTGCTGAGAAGATTTTCAATTCTATTTACCATGATTTTAGAATATTTTATATTAAAGTAAGTATTATTAAGCTTCATTCATATTCCTAGCATCTTTAAAATTGGTTCTGTTGAACCTTGCAATGAAACGTGTGGAATATTTTAGATTTTTGTTGGTGCAAATATATTGGAATTGAAGAAAGTCAAAGTTTGTCTTTAAGGAAATTATTTCCCCAAAATTCATTTAATATTTTTGAAGGTTTTATATTAAAAGAAATTCAGGCTCCAATCTGATTTGGCAGAGTTTCTACAGCTGGATGCCCTTCCTAACGCCAACCACTCCGAGAGTGTAGTGGGTGCTTTTACATGCCACAGGAATGTTCCACACACACACACACACACACACACACACACACACACACACACACACACACACACACATATATATTATGGAGATGCACTTGCATAGCAAGTGACCTGATCGTGTGTTGGAATGAAAACAATTGCAGCATGGAAGGTGTTTATAAGCCATTTAAGAAACACACAAAACCATTAGATTCACTTCAACATTTAAATTTAATTTGTCAAAATATTTTCGTCGCTTTGAGACCACGACCTGTTCACTGACAAAATTCCGTGCTGCCTGGAATTTTGATTTACTTTCGGGTGACTTTTGGCCGACCCTCTATACACACACACACAAGGGTAATGAATTTTCATTCAAAGCTGTTTTAAAAACACAACTGTTCTACATTTGTTCTTTTTAAATAAGGTTTTTTTTCTTCCCATGTGCATGTTTGTGTTTTGCAGTCTGCATGTGTTTTCAACACCACTTGTGTGTGAAAATAAGTAAACCAATGTTTTCAAACAAAAGACGGTATCTCTCCCACCTGTACCACATTAACATTTCTTTATCCCTCTCAATAGTAAACTGCTGAGTTGCTAACCTGTATCAATAACTTTTATTATTCACAATACTAAACAGACAATAGACAAATACAATGGAATTTTAAAACATAAAACATTAGGAACAAAGCTGGATGTGTCTTAGATTGGATCTTAGAACTGATTTGACTGAGGACTGGTGAAACTAGTTTCACCAGTCCTCAGTCAAATCGTCCAACCCATGCTAGCATGGAAAGCGAACATTAAACAACGATGATGATGATGATGATGATGATATATTGTTTGTAGAAAACATAAATCTGGAGAAGAAGCACATTCTAAGATGTAGAGCAGTATATTTTTTTTACTGGGGAAGGCCAGTTTATGAAATTACCCTGAGTTTCCCATCCGTAAAGGGTTTAACTTTATGGTGTATTGTCAGACCCTAAAACCTGTTGGCCTATATATATAGGGAAAATAGAAGTTGAAAATGTACTGAGAATAGTTAAAATATTTCATTATTATTATTATTATTATTATTATAGTTAAAGATTTAACCAGTTTTACAGTTTGCACTGATTTTCAAAATGTTGAAATAGAAATGCATGACTTATGTGACAAATGACTAATGTTTGAAGCTTGCACTGTGAGTTCATTACTCAAATTAGTAAATGTTTTCAGTAGGACTTGATTGGTAGAGGATAGTCAGCTGATTGGTCTTAGAAATGGTTATAGGTTCCCAGCTGGCATCGGCTGACACGGTTGACTGAACATGTCTAGTGACAGTATCAAACAAGGCTCTGAATGTTTTCTGTTCAACGTTTGTTGAGAATGAACATGTATGTGCGTATGTACACACACACACACACACACACACACACACACACCATAGCCATCCTTTGCAAGCAAATGTGACTTGGTAATACACTTTATACTTTTACTAATTACTTTTGGTACTTATGCAGTCACGAGCAGACATTGTCTCTTCCACTCTTGGCCAAGTAGAAGGTCCAGAGTGGGACAGCTGGAGAGAGAGAGAGATGGTGGAGTGGGTTGACAGTGGAGAGATCCAATTCTGTCCCATGATATATGTACAATAGGGTACTGTGAATATGGGGAAGTGACTGTGTGTGGAGTAGGTGGGAGAGCCATGAAGAGAGGAGTAGTGAGAAGCAAGAAAGTGGTATAGGGATGTCGGGCTGAGTGGGGGGGGGGGCAGAGGAGAAGAACACTAAGAATATCCCAGACTCCATCACTATTGTTTCAGCATCCTCTTTGCCTGCCATACCAGCTTGTAAGTGTAGGTCTCCTTGGATTGTGCTTGTTGTTAATTGTCACATTCCTTTGTCATCTCTTTTGACAAAGCAATCATAAAATCCGTCACAACCGCTTTGTTCCATGTCTTTCTAGATTTCACTCTTCATCACATTCTATCCATTTTCTACCATTTTATTTAGATCTCATCTCTCCTATCAGTGTAGTCTTTCCTCTCTTTCTCTCTCTCTACTTCGCATTCCTCTCATATTCAGCTTCTCTTTCAGATCAATTGTAGTCTGTTGTCCATTCACAACGTCACACACCTCCATCGTGTCACACCTCCATCGTGTCACACCTCTCTCTCTTATAGAACTTGTGAACTGATGGAATTGGTTTGACGCTATTGTAACCAAAAGAAATCACTAGAAAAGATATTTGATTTTCACATTTTTTTTATTAATAACAGTTTACATTGTTATTTTATATTGTGATTTTTAACAATTTAATAGATTTCTAGAAATATATCTTTTTTTTATTAACTTTCAATGTTTTTTTTCGTTTCTTTTCTGTTTGTTTCTGCATTTAGAACTAGAGCCCAAACTTATGTGCAATTTACAGTGTTCTTGATGATATTTGGTGCTCTGATAGCAGCAAGGTAAGCCTTTTCTTTTCTTTTCTTTTTTTAGTTTTAACCAAAATAAAAGTATTTTTACGTTTAACATTTTCTTCCTAATTATCCATACTATCCCCACTAATTAGTAAATCTTCAACCGCTGACAAGTCCCTCTTTTTGCTTCTTCAGAAGTGGGCAGTGTCCATAACCTCTGCAGGTCACTCTTTCAAACTGGTCAGGTCCCAGCTCAAACTCATCATCTCCTCATCCCTACCTTCTCTCACACACGACACCTTCCACTAAACACATTCTGCAATTCCTTCCCCATTACAAACCTTTCAATCCCTCCACACACAGATTTATGCTGCACACAACTTGCTGAAGGTTTAACTGAAAATCTTGATGTACTCTGATTGTAAACTGTCACCACCATACAGCTGGTGTTGTTTATTTGCAATCCACCTCAAAAGCATGTCTGGACTGTTTATGGTTCAATAGACTTAGGAGTGGTGGGGGAGGAATTTTGTCTTGTTTGGGAAAAGGTAAAAGTTAGCAACTGGAAGAGCATCCAGCTTATGGAAAACTGAAAAAGAATCCAGACTCTGAAGTCTTGTCTTATCCATTCTGGTGTAAAAAAAAAATAGACAAAAAAACCCGTTAATTATCTTATATTATATTATATGTATTTACAGTTTTCATTTTGATGGTTTTCTCTCTTTTTTTTCCAGCTCTGATTTGACCTTTGACCTTATAGGTTATATCTTTATACTTTTAAATGATTTCTTCACCGCTTTGAATGGTGTTTATACAAAAAAGAAATTAGATGCAAAGGTAAGAACTTTACCTTTTTTGATTCCTCTGTTTTCTCTCTGTCTGTCTGTCTTTTCTCTCTCTCTCTCTCTCCTCTGTCTCCTTCCTACCCTCTCTCTCTCCTCTCTTTTCCCCATTTCTCTCTCTCTCTCTCTCTCTCTCTCAACAGTTATGTTGGCTACTCCTCAGTCCCACTGACCAGGGGTATTTATCACCCTGAACTGGTCATTACTCCTGGGAGTATGAATACCTGTAAAATGGAATTATTGCTTGCAGCTTGGTTAAAATTTCCAGGATGTTTCTGAGAAAAAATGAAATTTAATGCATTACTAATTAATTTTGCTAAGAAAATGTTTAAAATATTTTCACACAATCACATAAAAGGAAATTTGTCTAAACCAATGACAGAGCTTCTGTGATATGATTGACCTGATAGAAACAGCACCAAATTTCCCTCAAATCACATCATAAAGGAGTCCATTAAATAATATAATCTTGCAGACATCCTAAAATGATAGATTGGTCACAGCTAGTGTCTTTGATCAGAGGACTGTCAACCAGGGTTGACTTGGGTTGAGCAACAAACAAAACGTATCTCAAATAAAAATTTAATTATTTATAGAATTATATTTACAAAATTAGTGACAATATTTTTTTTTTATAAATGTTTTTTTATGTTTATATCTTTCAGGAACTTGGAAAGCATGGTTTGCTGTTCTACAATAGTTTATTTATGCTTATTCCAGCGACAATGATTGCAAAATTTACTGGAGGTTTAGAAGATGTGAGTATCATTTTTTTTTTTAGATTAAAATATTTTATTTTTTTAATTAAAGTTAATCTATTTACAAATCACTTCATTATTCAGATCACCCTTTCTAAGGCAGAGCCAATTAGCCTGTTGGACAAAATGCTTAGTGGCATTTCTTAAGGTCTTTACTTTCCGAGTTCAAATCCTGCTGAGGTCAACTTTGCCTTTCATCCCTCTAAGATCAAGAAAATAAAGTACTAGTTGTAATCAACTTAGCCACCCCCCCCCCCTAAAATTGCTGGCCTTGTGCCAAAATTTGAAAGCATTATTATTAAGGGCAGTAAGCTGACAGAAATGTTAGCTGCTGGGCATTTCTTCCAGTTCATTGTGTTCTGAGTTCAAATGCTACTAAAGTCAGCTTTACCTTTTCATCCTTTCAAGGTCAATATAACAATTATCAGTTGAGTATTGAAGTCGAGACAATCCTTCCCACAAATTCCAGGCTTTGTGTCTATTAGTACAAAGGATTATCATCAGCAGCATTAGAGTAATGGATTAGCAGAATCCAAAGAACATCTCAAGAAACGTTTTACATTTTCTTTTTTAGTTTTTGCAATATAGAGGGGGCGTGCACACACACACACACACACACACACACACACACACACACACACACACATTGTGTCGTTATTTCACTCTGTTTTCTTTCCAAGATGGGATTGACACATTTTTTTTTTTTAATAACTGGCCACCCTGAGCCAAAATGTTTCATTGGTCAATGTTTTATGCTGTCTGATGTCATTTCAAGCTTTTTCAAAGTTTAAGAATACAATTAAAGAAAATAATAAAGAACGTTTGACCTTTATTATTGTATTAATGCGGTAAAATACTGGACTCAGCTGTTAACAACTATCAGTGTTTCGGCCCATTTTTTAATGAGGTGTTGAAGTTAACCTAAATATTATTAATCTGGTTCCAAGAAAGAACTTTCCAGTCTTCACATTATATTATGTGTTTTTTTACTATTGTAATTATAACATCACACACACACACACACACACACACACACACACACACACACACACAGAATATGTTTTATAGGATTTGACAGTGAGGGTCTGTGGAGAATACATGGCATGCTTTGGTCTCCCACCCCACCCCTACACCCACAGCCTCTGATGGAATCATAAAGTTGCCATTGTGACATATCACCTTGCAGCTTCCATCCCTTCTCATTTCAGTTGATTTCCTCCAGAAAAAGACCAAAGAGAGGAAAAAATTAACCCCAATACACAACTGGTACTTCATCTATTAACCCCTAAAGAATAAAAAGGAAAGTTGACCTCTACAAGATTTGAACCAAGAGTACAATGATCCAAAACTTGTGAGGTTAATCCCCTGTGAAGTCTCATTCATTATTGTTGCTGTCATCTTAAACAGAAGTGGCAGTTATTGTATACATGGTGCTCTACACATTTTGTTGTATACACAATTTTATGTAAAAATTTTCAATATTTAAATTTGTAGATTTAAAGTTTTCAGTTTTCTCTTTCATAAGAAATTTATTTGTATTTATTTTTTATTTCTTTTATTTTCAGATCATTTCTTTCCCACATTGGTCCGATCCTGTATTTATTGCTTGTTTCTTAATGTCTTGTGTTATGGGTTTTATTCTTAACTTCTCCATTGTTCTCTGTACGTCTTATAACTCCGCTCTGACAACAACTATTGTTGGCGTCATTAAGGTAAGATACTTCAGCATTTTTCATTTATTAAATGGAATTGTTGAAAATGTTTTAACCATCTGCTTAATAACATAAATCTAAGATTAAACGGAATTAACTTCTAAGAACAGGAATTTACAGAAATGGTGATAGTCTGTAGGTTTATTTATTGAGTTGTGCTGATTTCTGTTAGGTTGGAAATAGGAACAGGACAAAGTGTATACAGTATTGTATACAGAAGAACATCACCATCACGTCTGTTTTCCATGCTGGCATGGGTTGGATGGTTTGACAGGAGCTGGCAACCCGCGAGAACTTTATACAATAGCATCTTATATATATATTTACAATATTATATAAAATAGTATGTTGTATATACACTATACATACAGTATTATTTTCCTCACCATTACAATCACCTCTGTCCCATCTCCCCTCACACTTTTATGAAACATCCCCCTCTAGCCTCTTCCCTGTCCAATCCTCTTTACCTCTTATGTTCATCCCCATTGTACCATTATTCCAACACATTTCCACCACCATCTCTCTCTCTCTCTCTCTCTCTGTCTCCCTAACTCCTCTGACTGGGACAGCCAAGTATCTCTCCTATGTCTATCCTTCTGTTGTCATCGACTGGCACAAAGCCACCTCCTCCCTCAATACCACCCCCTCTCCCAGTCGGGGTTTTTATCTTGCAAGTTATTTGGTGACCCCTGCCAGTGCTGGTGTCATGTAAAAAGCACCTGTAATGTGATTGGGGTTAGAAAGAGGCATCAGACCCCATAAAAACCATGCCAGAGCAGACAATGGAGCCTGGTGCCATTCTCTGGCTTTGCCAGGTCTTGTCAGACCATCCAACCATGCCAGTATCTTGACCTTTCCACTTTATGAAATATCTACTACAAATACAGTAAACATTCAAAAACCACACAAATTTACAATATCTGGATTTTATTATTTTACTTTATTTCCAGTGTTGTGTCCTTTTTTCTCTTTTTTATTATTCCCTGTACACAATAGACAGGGCCTACTCATTTGTGTGTGTGTGTGTGCATTTAGTTGTCTGTCACACTTAAGTATTAGCATTTCAATGATTGCAGTTGGTGCAGGTGCAACTGATCAGACCAATTCTAAACTAGCACTTTTTCACACACACACAAACACACACCATCTCAAATATCACTTATAATGGTTTCATTTTTATAAAGGCCAAATATTTTAATCTTTTCAAATAATTAGCATAAATTGTAATTGACAAATGTTAATTTAGCCAAATTTCGCTTAGTCTGTTAATTACTATTAATTTCCAGTTGTCCTATTTCCATTTCAGAATCTGTTAGTTACATACATTGGAATGTTTATTGGTGGTGACTATATATTCAGTTACACTAATTTTATTGGTTTAAATATAAGGTAAGTGAGAACTGTAGCAGACTTTTTAGTCAAACGCTTTTAATAATTAGTGTCATTAATTGTGATGGTTGAGTGGTTAAAGTGGTTTCTCTACATCCATAGTAAATCCTTGGTTCAATCCCATCATGAGCTGGGCAAATGCCTTCTACCATAGCTTCACTTCTGCTAAAGTCTTCTCAGTGAAATTCAGTGGAAGCCTGGCACATAAATATATATATCATGTAATCACATGACCAACCAAGCTATCAGATGTTGTTACACAATGCTGACCATTATGTGCTTTTGCGTTGTTTTAGCCTTCCAATGATGCCACTCCGATGGCCAGGCAAACAGGCCAACATTCCCCACTGATTGAAAGTGGGGCTGGAGCAACATAAAGTGTACAATGCCCAGTCAGGGAATTGAACTCTTGATCTAATGATTGAGTCCAACAACCTAACCACAAGGCCATGCGCCTTCATTATATATATATATATATATATATATATATATATATTGGGTTATCTCATAAATAATGCGGATTTTTTCATACTTCTTTTACTTTTCATAATTAAAATAAACAAAGTTCTTTTCTAATCTAAAATATTCTCTCCTTCATTTCCTGCAATGCTCTTCCATCTACCTGGTAGACTTTCAAGGCCCCTCTCCCATCACTTGTCTGTGATGGAAAATACTCCTCCAATACTGTTCTGACCTTGTCTACAGAATTCATATTTTTTCCATCCAAATGATTTTGAAGACTGGGGAATAAATGATAATCAGGTGGGGCAATGTCTGGTGAATAAGGTGGGTGGGGCATTGTTTCCCATTCAAACCGCTCCAGCCTCTGGAATGTCATGTGGCCAAGCAGTATCCTGATGGAAGAACACCTTTCGTCTTGCTTTGGTCATTTTTGGCACAAGAATCTTTCTGTAATTCTGTCCAATTTTTGTTAATATCATTTTCACTTTTCCTTTGCTACATTAAAATATACCAGGAGCATTTTTAAATGCTGCTCAACCTGCTAAAAGTAACTGCCAAACAAACCTTAGATCACACCCTTTGGCTTTAAGAAACCGCCACACACAATGTAGTCTTATTCAGGAAATAAAATGGTATGGTCATGGCTGGAATGTCTTTGCTTATAGGTCTACGTGATCAAGACTCAACAGCTAAGTCTTACACATTCTCTCTCTCTGTCTCTCAGGTAAGGGGACATTACTCTCCACAGATAGCGCTTTTAACTTCACTCCACCAATCCCTTTAACTCAACCAAGTGACCTTTCTCTTTCTCTCCTTCACTCTACCCGCACTCAGTTATCACCTTAACTCAGCAAGGTGACCTCTCTTGATAATACCTTACCTTTAAACTCTGTGCTCCTAACCTAGCTCCTTCTTTCACCAAGCTCTTCACACATTGACAAGGGCTGTCTCTGACCTTCTTTCCATCAATTTCGGTTGTGCATCCAAGTTTATATGTTTAGCTGAAAGCCTTACTTATTGCTGTTGCTGCTGATATCTGACAATTTCTAATTCAATGTGTTTTCTCTTGCAGTGTCTTTGGCAGTCTAATGTACACCTACATGACATTTCGAAGTGTACCAGATGCACCAAAATCTTCAAATCAGTTACAACGAGCTTAGTTCCATTTAGTTATTTATTTGAAGGTATTCATTTATTATCATCATCATCATCGTTGTCGTTGTCATTGTTACTGATGTTGGCAGAATTGGTAGAGTGTCAAACAAAATACATTCCTTTATGTTCTGAGTTCAAATCCAGCGACAGTTTTAAAGAAAAGTCTCTTCCCTCAAACACCAACTGATGACCTTTTGGTCAGGGTGAAATTTTTAAGTAATGACTACAATGGATGGGCAGTGAACCTCTGTGTGCGTGCGTGTGTGATTTAGCAAATCATTTTCTCTTTGGAACACAATCAGCTTCTCTGATAAATTATCAGTTCTCTGACCTTGCTGATATGTGAAGTCAGAGAGATAAATCTGCAGATTTCTCCATTAGGGAGAGAAAATACAATGCTCTCTCTTTCTCTCTCTCTCTCTCTCTCTCTCTCTATCTCTCTCTCTCTCTGTCTGTCTCTCTCTCTCTCTCTCTCTCTCTCTCTCTCTCTCTCACTCTCTCTCTCTTGTGTTTTGGCATAAAGCTTTTTTGCTTGTTTTAAGAATTATTGGCAAAATCTCAGTAGTTCCAGTTTCTGGGTTTAGACCCATTTTATAAGTGGAAGCAAATAAATCAGTTTGTTTTGTGGATCTTCTCTCTGTAAAATTGTCGGAGAATTTGACTGGCTCAGCTATTTACAACCTTCTATAAGCTAACCGGTTCCTTCTAAACAATGGTGCTTCTATTTTCTCATGCATTGATGCTATTCTTTTTTACATAAAACTAGAAAATTTGTGGGGGTTGGGTTTATACTTTATCTGGCCCCTAGTTTCCTTCAGAGTTCATTCTTATTGACAAGGAAACCCTTTCTTATCTACTTAAAATGATTTTTATTTTCTTTACCAATGAGAAAATAATTTGAGCTATTTAAACAATTTGAAGTCTTTGTTCTTCATCCCATTGATGAGAGAATGGTATTTTTGTGAAGCAATGCAAGAATATTTTCTGTCACATTATGGTAAAAGAAAGATCATTCAATGCCAGTTTTCTTTGCTGGCATAGGTTGAACCAAAAGTCGTTAACATTAATTAACATAAAATAATCTTTCTGTTCAAATTTCTTGACGCTCTCCATAAATTTCTTTCAGGATGTTTGATGTCATTTGACTGAAGCCCAGAAATTGGTTGGATGTCTTCTGGAAACCAATGGACTTGTGTTAAATTGAAAATATTGTTGGTTCCATTATTACGAATCTCAACAAACTTTGACACTCACTACAATATTTATTGAGCAAATTATATTTTTCTTTCTTTTAATTAATTATGTACTGTATTCTAAGCAATTTTTCACGGCTTGTAAATATCTTTTATATTGATGGAAACTGTTATCGAAGATTTTCAGTTCTTCATTTTTAAAATAGATGTGAAGAAAAGCTGGTTTCAGCTTCAAACCTATTTTCACAAGTGATATGAAAGCAGGCCATTCTATGAAATGAAAATAAATCCTAAAGACTCTTGAAATGTGAGATATGTTGCGAGAAAGCCATATCATGACAAAGAGAAAACATTGTTGTAATTGTATGTTTGAGATCTGGAGAGAGAGAGAAAAAAAAATGACAGCTCTGAACATGTATAAAAATGACATCAGTGTGTGTGTGTGTGTGTGTGTGTGTGTGCTTGTAAAAACAACTTTGTTCATATCATTTCTTATCATTACTTTATGAATAAAAGACTTTTTATATTCTAAGAAAAGCATTTTGCTGTGGGTTTACCATCCTATTTCAGTGTCGTTGGCTGTCGTTCCAGTTTGATTCATACTGTGATGGCAATCAAAAGTATTTTAAGTTGTTACTTTCGTTAATTCTGTCACCATTTTCCTGGCGACAATTTATGCATCAAATTTTCATATTGATAGTCAACTGTAGACTTGTATTTGTCATCATCATCATCATCATCATTATTGACTAACAAATATCAAATATAAGCTTCATCAATGTTACAAACGTATATATATATATATATATATATATATATATATATATATATATATATATATATAACATAACATCAATGTTACAAACGATATTACATACTTTATGGTTGCCCCAGCCTGGGCCTGGTTGCCGTGTTGGTTAAAATAAACAAAAAAAAAACCTCCCAGACGAATCTAAAATTCTTTAATTCCTAAACACTTGTTTATTTTTCATTTGTTTTAATCTTTCTTTTGAGTTTTCAACTTCCATGCCATATTAGTTTCTTCTATGAACAACCAATAAGAAACATTGATTTTTCATTGATTCCAATAACGGTGACTGGACAGCTGATTGATCTGTGTGATATGGTTCCATGGTTGAATGGTTAACAAGTTTACTTCACAGTCATGTGGTCCCAAGTTCAATCTCACTGTTCTCCACCCGGAGTAATTCTCTTTTACATCAACCTGCAGATGGAAACTGTGGAAGCTTTTTCAATGGATTATCGCTGTAATTCAAAGATTCAACCTTGTCAGACACTGTGTCACACTGACCCTTTCAGAGGATTGCGTTAAGAGTATAAATGTCTGTGGAATACTCGACTATTTACACAAAAATACAATACGTTGGGAGCAGCTCAGTTGATCATTTGACCATACTCTCATCATCATCACAACCAAATCAACATCCTCTTCCATAGCTGCATTAATCTGTATGAGAATGTGTGTGTGTGTGTGTGTGAGTAGTGACTTTGAAGCCTCAGCTTGCTAGCCTTCATCCAACAAAAGCTACCAGACTGAAACTTTGCAGTTACTGTCAACCCTCCTTTTGTGAAAGTTTAGTAAACATGTATTCTACAAAAAAGTAAACAAATATCAAGTCAGTTTGATGTTAATTTGTTTTTATTGTCACTTGACATTTATATATCTATCTATATTATATAGATATGTATATACACACACACATGCATGTACACCTGATCTCAAAGAACAACGAATGTTCTCTCTCCTTTTCTCCTTTCTCCGTGGCATAATGAATTATAAAATTATCAGAACTGCTGAAAATAAGGAAATAAATCTATATTTCAATTTATATTCCAGAGATATCCTTTGCAATATTTTCTTTTTTTTCTTTCTTTTTTTTTTTGAATATTTTCATATATAAATTTTTAATTAGAAATAAACTATCAAGTATTCAAACTGAAATGTGTTATATGTATATATATACATATATATGGATATATATACATATATATGTATATATATCCATATATATGGATATATACACTAATATCGAACAGTGAGAATGACCAAAATGTAGATAAGTACCAACACTGCCATGTGGCACGCTTGAACAATTGTGAAGATCTCTTCGCATAAAACTATTGGTTGCCTTGTTAACCCACAAAGTAGACACATACAATAGGAATACAAAATACATAATGGCTGATAGTTAGCAAGGTGGGACACACAAGAAAGAAGAAAACAAAAGACCACTGATGAGGTCACAGAAGTGTGACGAAAGAACTCTGGCCGAAATAGGATTAATGTAATGTAATGTAATATAAAGCTGAAGCAAATTAACACTAAATATACAGTGCGTGTATTTTTATTGGCTAAACTGACAATATGACCATCCCCAAATATAACAACATCTGTTTCAACACACGATTTCACATCAAAAATCTTGCAAAACAAATATATATATATATATATATATATATATATATATATATATACTCTGAGCCTCAAAGGAAATGAGACATGTGTGCTTGAAATATGTTTTAATTTAATTATGTCAAAAATAAAATTTGATAAATCTGATGAGGTCAATTTCTTGGATGCACTTTGACCACAGTCTATGGGTCATTGTCATGTGTTCTAGAAGTGGGCAAATCCAGCACATTGAGATTGTAGGGCGTGACATATCGCCCAATGATAGAAGAATTCTTTTAACGGGCCAGTTACATGACACTGGCATCGGCCATGACTATGATTTCATTCAGTTCAACAGGTCTTTACTAGCACAACATATTTCCCAGCAGTTGATGGCTGCTTTTAACAGGCCAGTTAAACAAAACTGGCATATATATATATATATATATATATATATATATATATATATATATATATATATATATATATATATAGGCTTTTACTCAGTTAACATCTACCAAATTCCATCCTCCAAATTCTTGGTCAGTCTGAGACTATGTTAGAACACTTGTGCCTCAGGTGCTACACAATAAGATGGAATCCAGATCTATGTGGTTGAAAAGTAACTATTTTAACCACACAGCCACACTTAAACCCTTTAAAGTAACTAATTAAAAGACCAGTCCTCTTGTTCCAACCATTGTTCCATGGCCATGTTTACCAATGAATTCACTTTTCTGCAAATTGGTTTTGTTGGAGATCTTTCTCAGGCTTCTTTCCATGGATTATTTTTAATCAATTTAATTAGTTTTATAATGGATTATAGTCAATGACAAATTGGCCTTCGGTCCTTCGATCATGATTGGGAGATGACACAGGATGCCTGTGGGGCAGTTGTGTCTTCATAATTGTTGTATAGGTGTTGGAGGGGGGAAACTTGCTTACAGGGACAAAAGTTCTCAGTAGTTTAAATGTTAGATTATTGATCCTGTATGGTTACTTGGTTGCTAGAAATAGCAGCCAAATCTCCCTCTGTCTTCATATATAGAAAGGACACTAGTATAATCTTAGACATATTACATCTGGATAAAAGATGGGATGGCCACAAGTGTGATGGTTGAAGTTTGACCTGGAGCTAAGCAGCAACAATAAGGATGAACACATCGGTTAATGTAGTCTGTCCTAGGGTTAAACAATAGCAACTTTCATTTATGCTGTTTGTGCAATTTTGACATTTCATGGTGTGGTTAGGTACAACTTTGACATAATTATGTGATGTAAATTAAACAGAGTCAAAAATTCTTAATCAACTGCTGCTCATCATCATTATCATCATCATCATTTTAGCATCTGTTTTTCCAACTTGGTGACTGATGTTGTGTTGCTGAAGAGAAAGCAATGAGCTTCTAGATAATAGCTGTGGAGTCAACAGATTGATTGATTCCTCAAACTTTCAGAGAATCGGTTATGCATTGAGATGGTGTCAAGATATGTCTCAAAAATCTGGGAGAGAAATCAGTCCGAAAATGTGTTCTATTTTTTTTCTTTTGGTGTTCATATTGCTGCAGCTTGGCAATAATAATAATGATAATTCTTTCTACTATAGACACAAGGCCTGAAATTTGGGGGAGGAGGGATAGTTGATGACATTGACCCCAGCACTCAACTGGTACTTATTTCATTGACCCCAAAAGGATGAAAGGCAAAGTCGACCTCGACAGAATTTGGACTCAGGACGTGAAGACGGATGAAATGCTGCCAAGCATTTTGCTCAGAGTGCTAACTTAATGATGATGATGATGATGATGGTGCAAACAGAGCCCAACCATTTCCTTGATACTATAAAGGTCCTGTCTAAAAGTTTTGTTTACTTTAAGGCCCTTCAATTCTGGGCTTCATTTTGTGCCGGGAAGTTCTGCTTCAGTTTTGTATTGAATCTAAAAATTATATTAAAGTGAACTATACAAATCTCATTAAAGAATTAATGAGAAAATTATTAATGTTTGGTTTTAAGAAAAATGGAAAGATAAAAAGGTTGTTGTTGTTTTTGTTTAGACCTAGGTCATCCCTGATGAAGCAGACCAGTGATCCAGACAGTCCAGTCTGAACCACTCTGCCTTTATACTATGTTCAGGGAATCTCAGTCTTGCATTATCCAACATGCTCTTACCTAAAACAGTGCAATGGGGATTTGGCTATTATTTCTAGCATGTCAAGTGACCCTTGAGGCTGCTTCATTAGAATAACTGTTTGTAAAGTGTGGTGATTGCAAAATAACTAGACACACCTGAAATTCACCTGCAAAATAATTGCTCTGACATTATCAGGAGAGAAATTTTGAAAAACAGAAACTAATAACGTCTGCAATTAAAAACATTAAAGAATTCCTTGTATTTCATTAATATTTAATGTCTTTGGTAAATAATGGTTTTTCCAATATTGGAAGAGATTGGTGAGAGATACTTTGGAAGGTGATGTCTCTGATTAATCTCAGAGAATTCTTAATCATTGGACTTCTTTGATTCCAAATGTCAAAATAGACTGGGTTCATCTTTAACGACGACAACAACAATATTTGTTAACTATTCTTGAAGAGAGAAAGTTTTGGAAAATTCAAAGATTAACAAACGAAGTTTGGGTCATTAACCCCAAAATTTGATAGCAAAAAATTGTCATCTTTTCTGAACTCCATCTTTCCCTCTCCTTTTCTCTCTTTTCTTTCTTTCTTTTTCTCTCATTATTACTAAGCCACACACACACACACACACACGCTTATATGTGCAAGATTGGTATAGATATATTTGTATATATTTATGTGTGTGTGTGTGTGTGTGTGTGTGAAGAAAAGAATATATCCCAAGTCAATAAGAAAGAGTTGACAGACTGGTAGCATATCCCAGAAGATATTTGTTTCTCATCTTCTTCACAGAAAACTAGATAAAACCAGTTAAACAAGATCAGGTGCCAAACGTTAACCTAGAGACCCATTACAAAACATAAGCAAGAGTTGTTACAATATTAACAACAGAGAAATTACTGCCATAAATATATTATGAAACTCTCCAAACATGCAAACATTTAGCTCTTGCTAATGTTGTCGGTGAGAAGTCACTAAATGGAACATTAGTATTCCATCAGAAAAGCAGATTTAATAGAGATAAATGTCACAAAATGAATAATTTAACAAAATAACAAGACTCACATTAACTCTTTCATGCTTCCATCTCTAATGAAAGTGAAGTCTCCAAGTCTCAATTGTGAAATTAATAATTGATTGGGATTTACTCAAGTGATAAACTTTATCGTTATTAATTTGGTCTTTATAACCTAAATTAACAAAATACTTTTATAGAAAATTATGATAACAAATTATAATTGGAGATTATATATAACTAGGAGGAAGGGTTATAAATAGGTTGGGGGTCAAAGGGTTCATTGTATAATAGGGTGTCAATAAATCAGAATCTAAATGGACATGGAAACATTTTAATATTTATTGATAAAAGAATGATTTGAATGCTTGATCTTTTGGTTGAGTAAATCTTCATTCCAGTAACCCTGGAATGTGAGGGACAAAGGTGAGCTTGGTAGGACTGGAACTCAGAATGTAATTAGACTGCCAACGGCATCATGTTATCTGGCAATCAATCAATTCTGACATCCACCAGATTCTTGTACAAAAAAAAATAATGTGGTTCTGGCTTGGCTGTGTGGCTCAAAAGTTTGCATTTGAACTGAAGGATTCTGAGTTCAGTTTTACTGCAGAGTACCAATCAATGCCATGTGAAGGAAACTGTTATTCAGATGATAATATGATGCATGTTCAGAAGCTTACACACACACACACACACACACACACACAGCCCTACTCAGCCGTTTAGGGAGCTCACTAATGCTGGTGCAATGACAAAAGTGCTGAGGACACTCTGTAAAATGGTTCACGAATAAAAAGTGAATGCGTTCAGATTGTGAGGTCCTTTAATCATTTCTTGCTGAAGACTGTCCAACTTCTTTTGTGCCGGTGTCAACCAGTCGATTGTGTAAAGTGGTTGGTATTAGGGTGGAGGGGAGATCCAACCTTAGAAGCAAAGCCAAGGCAAACATTGGAGCACATTGCAGTCTTTGGGCCTTTTGAATCCTCTCAAACTATCCTGCCTATGCCAACATGGACCACAGACATTAAATGATGATGAGGAGGAGGAGGAGGGGGAGGGGGAGGATGTTATACTTACACACACACACATAAATAATCCACTCAATAAAGTGGTTGGTGACAGGAAAGGCATCCAACCGCGGAAGCCAAACCAAAAGTAAAATATGCAAACAGCAGTCTCTGAAGGCAGTTGGCTGCCAATGGCAACTGACTCAGATCACAGTAGCCTGTCTAACTCCTGCCAGCAAGGAAAAGTGGATGTAAACCAATGATGATGATGATGTGTGTGTATGCATGTGTGTATGTATGTGTATATCTGTGAATTCCCAATGAATTGTTGTAATGAACTACAATATATCAAGTTGTTTATTCCACTATTGTGACACATAGACACACACACACACACACACACTCCCTCTCTCTCTCTCTTTCTTTTTCTCATTAGAAATATAATGAACCAGTGAGTGGTTGGTTGAAAAATCTATAACCAATCATAATATTGCTTACATAAAATAAACAAAATAAATCAATAAAAACTACCAAAGTAAACATGAGAAGAGTCTGACAAGTTGATTTACTGTGAGTACAACAATGGTGATGTGTCTGTGTGAAGCTGTGGCCTTGTGGTGGACAGAGCCAGGTGTTATGGCCTTCAGCACACAACATTAGGTGGTGGTGGTGGCGGTGGTAGTTGCTGCTGCTGCTGCTGCCAGCTGTTGTTTAGTCCAAGGTCAGGTCTGATCCAAAGTGGACCTATAATGAAAGGTGTAGGACCTGAAACTATGCGGTTTCTTCAATCAGACACAGTGTATCTTGGACTACATTATCTAATGTCTAGTATAGTAGTTAGTATCAGAGCTTTTAGTTGTTGTTGTTGTTGATGATTAGTTCTAAGACAAACCTGACCCGGGAACCAATGATGAAATATGCCCAGCTCTGACCATTCCACATTATTGGAAACCATGCCAAAGCAGAGAGTAGAGCTTGGTGCAGTCTTCTGCCAGGCCAGCCTCCTGCCATTCCAGCCGACCCATGCCAGCATGGGAGGCAGACCTTAAAATGATGAGGATGATGATGATGACAATGATGATATATATCTGTAAGAATGGTTGGTACAAGCATAGCTGTGTGGTTAAGAAGTTTGTTTCCCAACCATCTTGTTTCAAGTTCAGTCCCACTTCATGGCACCTGGAGCAGATTTCTTTCTACTATAGTCTTGTGGATGGATTTGGTTGATGGAAAGCTGAAAGAAGCACTTAGTATATATATGTATGTGTGTATGTGTGTGTGTGTGTGTGTGTGTGTGTGTGTATGTGTATGTGTACGCATATGTGTATACACACACACACACATGTATGTATGTATGTATATATATATATATATATATATATATATGTACATGTGTGTGTGTTTGTGTGTGTATGACAGGGATATCTTCTTAATCAGGAAAGCTGAAAAATTGATTGGCCTTGACCTACCAGTTTTCAAAGCATTGTGGTATTGTCAAACGCTCTATATTTAAATGTATTTATGTTTGTGTTTAAATGTATTTGTGTTTATGTGTTATTGGGCTTACATGTTTACCTTAGAGTGCAAGCACATAGATACATACAAATGCACATAAGTGTGTGTGTGTGTGTGTGTGTAGAAATATCAGGGTGTAGGCATGTGTGTGGGAAAATATTTCTAAGTCCAGTCTCTTGGACAAGTGTCTCTACTATAGTCTCAGGCCAACCATAGCTTTCAAAGTGGATTTAGTTGATAGAAACTGAAAGAAGCCTATACCCATGTGTGTGTGTAAAGTAAGGTCCCTGTGTAACCAAACTATTCTTTGGTCCCAAATTGATAGATGTAGGAATCTAAGCGTACCTGAGTGAGACCAGCTCTGAAAACTTGATGAATTTCATCTCATTTAGTTGCAGAAGGATTAATGTGATTAAGACTTGCTTCTGTTCAGAAGATGAGAGATATTCATTCATATTACAACATAAGCAAAGTAGTTTATCAAGATAAAGCTAAAAAGTCATTTTTAGAAATCTAAAAAAAAAAACCCCCAAAACTTTTTGATATTGACAAAGTGAATAAAAGTGACAACAGAGAAGTGTATAAGCTGGACCTGAAGAATCAATATGCCGCATTAAATGCAGAAACAGATCAATACTGGAGTGAAAGACATTACAATTGAGACAGCTGAAAAAAAAAATGGAAGAAAAAAGAAGAAAATGGAGACCGGCAGAGAAATGGGCTGTCATTTAGG
This sequence comes from Octopus bimaculoides, assembly GCF_046866305.1. NCBI lineage: Eukaryota > Metazoa > Mollusca > Cephalopoda > Octopoda > Octopodidae > Octopus > Octopus bimaculoides. Next base: position 681,074 of record NC_142940.1, read on the forward strand.
TAAGAAATGGGAACAGAAAGTTAACAGAGATATCTGACATGATGCTAGAGGGGAAACAAAAAGGGATGGGACAGAGAAGTAAGGAGAGGTGGATGTGAGGATAAAGGAAAATGGGTTGAAGGTTAAGAAAAAGGAAAAAAACACCTCAAGAAGTGATTGAGGAACTTTATATTGAAAGAGTATTGTAACAACTGGCAGAATATGGAAATAACAATGGAAAGGTGTGAGTGAATGTTAAGAATGGTGAGAGTCTGAAGACAGGACACAAACGAAAAATGGGACATTTTAAAGAAGTGTAAAAAAGAAAAAGTGGACCTGATGAATTTTTGATGGGTTATTTAAGGGGTCTTGGATTTTAATGAAGTCCCTTTGGAGGAAGACAAGTAATTTTTGAAAAATTAGAAAGCAACAAACTATTGATGGAATTTGAGGAGAATTTGTTAAACAGGGAGGAGAATTCATCCACAGGAACCACTTTGAACAAACCAGTAAGATGTTTGTGGATATTATCATCATCATCATTATCATGATAATCATCACCGTAGTTGTCAATCATTTTATGGATGCTTCCTACACCATCATGAGTTGGATGGATGGCCATAGTTGGACTCAGCACATATTTTGAGATTTGACTCACCTTGACAGGTCAGAGGAGCACATCTCATTCAAGATTCCTTTTTGTCTTCGTTTCTATGGCTGAATATACATTCAAAATGCTTCCAATATACTACCTGGATTTACCTGGAATTATACTTAAGGACCTACACCTTCACAAAAATATGGACCAACCTTCATACCCCCTGGAAAAGGATGAGCTGCGAACTTTATTCTCCTATCTATCTATCTATCTGTCTGTCTGTCTGTTGTTTTACTCTTTGTTCTTCTCTCTACTATTTCATTCCTTTATAAACTGTGAATTCAATATATGAAATTCCACTCACTGGATAGATATAGCAGAAAACACTTGCTGAAGGAGTTACACAGAGGGATTGAACCTGGAACCATGTAGTTTGAAAACAAACTCCTTAAAATTCCATAACCACATCTCCATGCATGCACTTATAACATAGAAACAACAATTCAAAAATAACAGTGGAAATGTGATTGTGTGATGTTCATCCTTTCCTTATAAGCAGAGTTATAATGAACATGGTTTCAGTAAGGAATTGAATCTGGGCACCGGATTCCACTTCAGCTCTTAAATCATCTCAACTTTCAGGTTCCAAGTATAGCTTTGTGATTAACGATTTCACTTCTGACAACTACATGACTTCAGGTTCAATCCTTGTGTGTGGCACCTTGGGAAAGGGTGTTATATGTAGCTTCATGTCAACACAAACCTTGTGCAAGAAATTTGGTAGATGGAAGCTGTTTGGAAGACCTAATTCTTCACCAAATCTACCCCCCCCCCCATCCTGCCAGCCCTTACCTACCTTAGTGGCAAAGTCAATGATAAATTCAGAGATGCTGAAATAAGGCCATAAGAGCTGTTGTTTCTTCTCTAAATAAACCATGAAAATATTTTAGAATTTTTTTTTTAATGGAATTCACAAATAAACCACTTCATTAAAAGACTATGTTAAAAATGCTGGAATCAATACATTAGCCCAATTCTACTCTGATTGATTTACCATGTTGGGAAATCTAATCTGTTGAACTTTCAATCAGTGACATCGAGCTCTGCCATGAAGTTGCTGGAGACATTTTTAAAAGAGCTGAAGTCAAACCAACAACAACAGCAACAAACACTTCAATTTTTGATTGATAGCATGTTGTATACAAAATTAGCTCGTTACTAATCCTCTCACTTCTATAACGAGCCTAGCCATGTTATTGATCAGTTTTGATATTTAGATAATTTATTACATCCATTACTTCATTGTTTTTAAGTTGTTTTAATTAGAACGCTAATTTTACAGCCACTTATTGGGTACACATCACAAACACGAACCGAATTGTGGAGACTTTATGTAGTAACACAACACACTAGAAATAGCAGCCAAATCTCCCTTCGTATTGTCTTCAAAAGGGATGTGCTTGACAATGTAGTCCCAAGTGCCTTGCTCATAGTGCCTTGGTCATGACTGGATTGTCTGTGCATTCACGACTGATCTAGTTCAAAACAACAATTGCAACCTTTTCCTTTAGAAAGAAATGTCATCATTTCCCTAAAAAAACAAAACAATAAAAGAAAACAAATTAAAATTTATGCAAATTGTGCTTTGTTTAATAGTGTTAAAGGAAAGAAGTGGGGGTGGGGGTGCTAATCACTTCATATGTAAAGGAATTAGCATCTTTATATATATGTATATATATACATACACCATACAGTTTCTGTTTATCTAAAGTTCTTTTGCATGACTCTTGATTAGTATGCTAGGCACTGGGATGGAAGGAGTCTGGAACCACAGTGACAGGTTGCAGAACTTGACCTGTGAATGTAGAGAGCCAGGAGAAATATCACAAAGCATCCTTGTTTGGTACCCTTCTTGAAGGTGTTGGTTTGCAAAGATTCAAGAGAAACCTTAAATGCATCAGCTGCATGAATCTAGAAGAGTCTGTGAAGGCTATGGGCACTGGCTCTGTCTCCAGACCCACCAACTAGGGGAAACCAAAATCACAGGAGCATTAAAAATGAGGCTGGTAATGAAGAAAATGCAACTATTCAATGAACATTCCCCATGAACATAAAACCATTTCATTTTCACTGCAAGTCTTTGGTAGAATGTTAAAATGTAACGACCAAACACAACAATTCTCATGCAAATAATTATCATTATCATTTGACCCCAAAATATTTGTTAATTTCTGCAATGAAAGCAACCTTAATATTCCAAAATTACTACAATTATATTCTAGAACCACTCCCAGCAACAGAAGTTTTAATGTACTTTGGTAGTTGTTATCTTACAACTTACAGAATACCAAGAATTTCTGCCAATATTTGGAAGCTTCTACTTCAATGATTCTTGTTTTGTAATAATGTTAGTTCTTGTTTATGTCAGGGAAACACTAATGAGCAGAAATAGGGAACTATTTGCAAAATAGATAATCCTTTCTACTGAAGGCAGAAGGCTTGAAATTTGTGGGGAGGGGACAAGTTGATTACATTCTCGAGGTGGTTATTAAGCTCTGCAGTAATTCTAGGAGCTGTACTTTTGCGAGCCTTTCTAACAATTCACATAAGAGTCCATATCTGAAAGTTTTGGTTTGCTTCCAGAGTTTTGTTTCAACGAGGTTTTTCCCTCTTTTTCAAAGGCTATCATTCTTTCGAGACAGTACTTCTTGATACACCAAACATTTTGGCTGTTTTCATTACGCTAGCACCTGCCATACGAGCACCAACAATTTGACCTCTTTGAAAGTCTGACAGACCTGTCATTTTGATTAATTAATTAATTAGCAATGCAAGATGTACCCGGTGCAAGCTATGGACACATAAGAGGTGCAGCAACATCAAAGGCAGGTTAACTAGCAAGTTAGTTTTTGTTTGTGGCAGATGTTCAGGTGCAATAAAGACTGCAAACAAACAGGAAACAACTTCTATCTCATTCCAGGGTGAAAAACTAGAGGTAGTCGATAGCTTCCGCTATCTGGGCGACCAAGTTAGTAGTGGGGGTGGGTGCGCTGAAAGTGT
>NC_142940.1:689710-784710 GCF_046866305.1 Octopus bimaculoides
GTACATGGCTTCGTTGTTCGGTTATTTTGCTCATAATTGTAAGGTGATGAGTTCACTCTCAAGTGGCACATTGTATCCTTGAGCAAGACACTTTATTCCATATTGTTCCAGTCCACTCAACTAGAAACAGTGAATCATACCTGTAATTCAAAGGGTCATCTTTGTCAACAACATTCTGTGTCATGCTGAATCTCCCTGAGAACTACTTTAAGAGTGAATGTATCTGTGGAGTACTCAACCACTTGCATGTTAATCTCACAAGCAGGCTGTTCTGTTGATCAGATCAACTGGAACACTTGTTGTTGTTTGCCAGTTAATTTCTCAGTTTGTTATCATTGTTGTTGTTGTTATTTTAGCCCCAGGCCAATCCTGATGCAGCAGACAAATGATGACAGGAAAATTTACAGGGTAACTAGGATCACATTATGCACTTTGTCATATTTTAAGGTGGCAGGTTGAAGGATATGATCAAATGCATTCCAGCCATGACCATCACACCTCTATATGTATTAATGATTACATTGTTGGATGAGTCCAATATTATAAAGAGAGAAAAGTGTAATTTGAAGGATACTTGACAACTGTTTTTAACAGATCAACTAAACACGTTACTGTGTTACAATGAGATGTAACTGTATGTTACTCTGTAATTTATCTGTGTTACATCACATTGAAACACACTGAATTACAGTGTGGTATAACTGTGTTACAATGAGATGTAACTGCATGTAACAGTGTGATGTTATTCTGTTACAGTGAGATGTAGCTTTGCGTTACATCACACTGCAATAAACTGCATTATAGCTACATGTAACTGAGTTGAAAGTTCTTTTTGTATTTAATGGGGATGATATAAATAGAGCAGCCAGTGGTGGTGGGCATGATGGATTGATGGAAGGGTAAAATATTGGAGGAGACGTTTTGTGGTATTTGTTGTGACTGCTTGCATTCCAAGCTGAAATTCCACCTCATTTCACCAACCTCCTTGTGGAGAGAAATAAGGGTTTGGGACTCAGGTAACAGTGTTGGACTGGCCATGTTAGACAGAGTGATGGGTTAATCCAATTGACATCTCTGCTTTCTTTTCCTTCTGTGTCTGCACAATCTTGGGGCTTCTGCAACGGTCCTGACAAAGGCCTTTGATACTCTGATAAACAAGAAAAAAAAAAAAAGAAATTATTATGTTTTTATTTTTCTGAAACCTTGTACGTTCACAGATTTGTTATGACTGATTAATGATGTAAATATTACAACATGCTTTTTCTATAATTATGATGCATGGAACAAAATGCTTGACTTTGAAATATATATCTAAATAAAAAAGCACTGGATAAGAACAGACACAATATTGGCTTTAAGAAACAAAGAAACAAACTTCAACCATTTTCATACATATGTATGAGACGTTATATGCAAACTAACAGGTCATATTCTCAGTATGTTGTAACATTTAAGCCATATAAATCAAAATTCACACTATAAATATGATAATGGGACTACTTCCAGGACAGATATTGATCTGTCTGAAATTATTCTAGAAAACTAAGCAGCAAAGGCAGATTGTGTTTTAGTTAAGAGAAACTGCAATTCAAGTCAATTGTTTATGTTTTATAAGAACTTCAACAAATACTGGACAAATTTTCATGGTTTTTGTCAAGAAATATTCATTGGGTCAACATTTTTACTTTGACATTTGGCTGACTTAATCTTTACGAGTCAGCCTGGTTAGATGAAAATTGAGTCAAAGCTTGTCACATGGACTGTAATTGTAATCAAAAGGTCCAGCTGTGTCACACTGTGTCACTCTGACTCTACCTGAAAGTTACATTTAGTGTCCATGTGTCTCTGGAATAATCAACCAATTTTAATGCTAATTCTGTGAGTAATTCTGAAATTCTTCAAATGTACTTCATGGAATTATTTCTTTTACTTAGAACATAAATATTTTATATTGTCAACATTTTAACAATAACATAATATTTATGTATTCTACATTAGTATGATTGTACATTCTTTGCTAAAACAAGTACCATTTAGTGTGTGTGTGTGTGTGTGTGTGTGTATAAGGGTGAGTGGACAAATGAAAGAAAGAGGCACTCAACACATTTAATAGGAGTTACATATGTTTATATAATTTAGAACAGTTTGATTCGGCTCCGTGCAACTGAAGCTTTTGTTGGCTCATCACAGGAACCGAACACATCGGGTTCAGCCTGATGTGTTTGGTTCCTGTGACGAGCATACAGAACCTCAAGTTGCATTGGGCCAAATCAAATTGTTTTAAATTATATATACGTGCCACTGCACAGGTGCTACATAAAAGTGCCCATGTAGTGTCACATAAAAGTGCCTGTGTGGGCCCACATAAAAGCACTTGTGCCAATGGCACATAAAAGCACCCAGTCCACACTCTCGGAGTGGTTGGCATTAGGAAGGGCATCCAGCCATAGAAACCCTGCCAAATCAGACTGAAGCCTGGTGCATCTCCCCAGCTTGCCAGCCCCTGGTCAAACCGTCCAACCCATGCCAGCATGGACAATGGACGTTCAATGATGATGATGATGATGATGATTGTGTATGTGTGTTTAGAGATAAAACAGGGTAGTAGGCGGGTGGGCAGGGCAGGATGCTTCCTTTCTTTTCAGCTAACGTGGGTACTTCAACTTCATGGACCTTAGAGTACGCTTATTTTTTCAAATCTATTCCTATCACTATAGACTACACCACACACACACACACACTTTCATGTTTTCTTTAGGCTTAACTCTAATATTCAAAGCGAATAAACAGCTTCCTCGTTTTACAAAATATATAAATGATCTAAACTCTACAGATTGTAATGTGGATATCGCGTAAAGTAGTTTCCTTGGATTCAGAACGCGATTATAAACTTGTAAACTAGTTTGGCAATATTTTTTATTTATTTTTTACTTGTCTTTAATTAAGGCGTCACACACAAACACTCACACACACGCACGCACTGTATCTACAATTAACATCCACCTAATGTTTACACGGTTGATCTTAAATGATTTTATTCGATAGTCGTTCAGTGATATGGTGAAGAGACTCTCCCAGTGTCAGCATTACTTAATCATTCCCCTCCTCCCTCCTACAGGTCGTCATGATTTAGTTTTAAGAGGTAAAATAAGAAACACTATAGGTTTTGTGGATTAAAAACATGTAGAATTGGTAATTTAATATTTGAATTACGTTAGAAGTAGTTATTAATTCTCCTTATTTAGTTATGATAGAGAGAAAGAGAGAGACAAAAGCTGAAAACAATACATGACGTCTAGTGCGCGCAATCACCATGACAACGGCATCAAATAGCGCTAAGTGTAACCGGGGGAAAATATTAATCTAGTAAAAATTGTCATGTTCAATAAAATAGCCATAAATCGTTTGAAAGTGCCGCCCAATTTCGGAATGAAATGTTTAAAAAGATTTTTCTGTTAAACGAAGCTGTTTAAATTCATTGAAGAAAAATATTTTGTTGGACATTTTCGTTTTTTATTTGTTTTTCTGCAGTCACTGACTACGAACCGTTCGGCTATTTCCGGCAGTAACGTTATTGTTTCGAGTAGAAATGTTCGGAACTTGACAATTATTTTGTGTGTGAATGTTCTCGCCGCCCATTACAATCTCGAACGTTCGCTGTGCCAGCTTCCTGTTGTTGCAGTGTAGTGCGGTGGAGGCGGCGGCGGCTCACTTGGACAGATGCAGGAGGCCAACACATTCTCTTCTTACTTCAGTGGCAGCCAGTAGTCGCAGTTGGTTCACTGCACAACTTTCACATATTTCGAACCGTTTTACGGATCACTATTTCTATCGTTCTTTCGACTACAATTCTTTGGTGAGTAGCAGAGTGCTTGTTTTTTTTTTTCCGTCCTTCTTTTCCACCCCCACTCTCATTAACAGATTTTGGCGACAAACACGACACAGCAGCTTCGATAGATATATATTTATACAGACACACACACGTATATTTATATGTGTGTGTGTGTGTGTGTTATATAAAGGAATGAAATTGATTTCGTGCCAAGGTGGTAGTATTCGATGTTGTTGGCATGGTGCTGGTGCCCTCCTCTGTTGCATTGATGCACTGTTGCGCATTGTTCCAACCACGAATGGCCATCACTGGCTGAAAACACGACCACAGAGACACGGACAGTAAATAAAAGAGAGAAGACAATATTTATCAATATAAAACTAATTAAAACCTCAAATATAAAATGTTAGGAAATCTAGAAAAGAAAAAAAAAAAAGGAAAGTTGTAAGAGAAATCGTTTGATTTTTTTTTTTTCCTTTTATTTTCCTAATGATTTCAGTCTTCGATAATTGATACATTCTAATTGTTTTATTTTTTTTGCTGTTTTTAATATCTATTTTTTAATTAATTAATTAGAAAGATATTGTAAGTTAACCTTTGGTGAAACTTCGAAGTCACTGCAACGTTTTTATTTGTTCTTCTGTCTTTAATATATGTTTTACCTTCCCACATAAAATGGTTTATATAACAATTTATATAAGGTTAATATTTAATTTTACTTCATCTGACATTAATTTATATTTTATATAATATTAATATTTTAGTCATATATTTAACTCCTGTAACACCGTGGAAAATATTAAAAAGAAAAAAGAAGGAAGCTTTAATTTCTTCTGACACAATTGTTTCACCATGCTGTTTGGGTGTCAATAGATTTTCTTTAAGATTCCTTTTAATAAATTTCTCTGATATTCTTTCAAGTCTCGGGAAACTTTCAGTCTTAATCGCCACGCTACGTCGTGTGAAAAGCTCAATTAAAATCTAGGTCCATTGTTAATCACTGATATTTACATTTCATTTCCTGGCTTTTAATTAATGATTTCTTCCTCGTACACACATCCTTCCTAAATAAACTCCTACCTTTCTATGTTTCACCATTTCTACAGATGTTGGCATCGACTTTAATGTCAAAGTAAAGCCTTTCAGACACATTTTAATATTACTTCCAGTCGTTGATTCCTCAGATCTTTAATAGAAAGAAGCATTTGTCACTTTGTTATTTTCTCTCTTCTCTGGGTGAATCTTCTCTAGCAAAACAGACCAAATTCTTATACAACTGAATTGAAATGATGTCTGTAGAGAAACTGGTTGAAATATTGATCCTGTAAAGCTGTAGATATATATTATTTCACCTAAGCAAATAATAGAAATTCGTGTTATTTTTGATAATTTGGCGAAAATTAAACTGAACCTGAAAGGTAAGAGAAAATAACTGTTTTACACAAGAGTGAACATTTCGAGCCATAAACTGGTTTCCTATACGAAATGGTATTTATTGATCTTACAAGAATAACAAATAAGTGAAAAAAAGGGGGGAAAAAAGAAAGACCATCACCACCACCACCACCACCACCACAACAACCACCACCACCACCACAACAACAACAACAACAACAACAACAATAATAATAAAAAAATTACAAGTAAATGAACAGTGAAAGCTGTAGGAGCTGCTTTGGTTTGTGAATATTGGTTTTATTGTTGTTAGTGTCTTTATGATGGTCTTAATTTGTACTTGGTGTTATACCTTATCCAGCAATCGATACATACATATAGGTGTGCGGATATGTAGAAGTGTGTGTATATAATAGGTGTGTGAGTGTGTAAAGAGTGTCAATAAAAACACCAGATCTGTCTGATCAAACCACTTGCCTACCATTACTAAACGTATTTAGGTTTTATCAATTAAGAAATCACTTTTTCCTATTTACCATATTGAACATTATTTGGGAGAATTTTTTTTTTCTATTGTGCTTCTCTCTCTCTCGCTCTCTCTCTCTTACAACCCAAACCATAATATGTGTGTGTGTGTGTTTTTTTCTTGATTTACAGATAAAATAACTTTTCTAATCGCCATTTAATATTGTGACATAAAAAAACCCGAAAATGTTTTACTTTCAACAAATCAATTTTTATTGAAGAAAAAAAAAAACACATTTTTTATTTTTCTGTTTCCAACTTTTAATTTGTTTATATTTATTTTTAAATGTTTGTTTTTAAATTTTAAATTAATTGTGAATATATTTTTTAATTTGCAAGTCGTATTATTTTTTGCTATTATTTCGATGTTAATTCTATATTTGGTAAAAAGGAATCGAATGATTGCGAAGAGAAGTAATGGAAATTGATACCATTGCATGTTTAGTGATGATGCTTAGTGCTGCCTTTTGGCCAAAGTGTTAATATCTGGGTAGTGTAACCCAGATAATCTCTATAACCACCAGCATAATAACCACTGCCTCAAATACACTGGTCACTGCCCACCACCACAACTTCATTGATTCCTTCCACAATAATATAAACAAGTTTCTTGCAGTAGAATCATTCATAATTTTCTGGAGGAGGGAAACTCGCCATAAAAACAGCTTTTCGTAATTTTTTTCTGTGTGTATTTAAAATGAATTTTTATATTCAAACGACTAATTGTTGATAAGAAAAAAAAAATTATGAATTGAACAGGTAAAAGTAATATTAAAGAAATAGTGACAACTGTTTCGTTGAGTTTAATTAGGTTTATATTAGGTTGTCCAGAGAGTACTCTAAATTTAGTTCATCATCTCTAATTTATTCATTACACAAATACTAATTCCATTCACAACATATTTTGTTTCCAAAAATGACTTAAGCAATTTCATAGGAATTCGTTCCCCTCAAGTTTTTAACATCAAAGATTTTGTTAATAATTTGACCGCAATTGTTTTCGCAACCACCTGCTTCATCATCGTCATCATTATCATCATCGTCTACAGCTATTTGCCAAATGAACGAACATCAAATTTGTTCAATGGCCCATGCTGTGTGTGTGTGAAATTATTGCCTCTTGATTTAATAATTCCTCGAAAGAAACCTACAAAGCGTAGCTTTTATTCCTCGTCTCTCGATTCATTGGGAAAAATAAATATATTAATGTGTTTATTATATATTTTTAAAAGAGAATTTCCTTTGTTTTCTCCGTTCTTTCATTCAAAGAAACGATTTTAAATTCTGTAGAAAAAAAAAAGACCCTACAAATTTTGGCTGCATTCGACGAGCTTGTTGATTTTAAATATTTATTCAATGTTATTCTGCATTATGTACTTAGAAGCAGGGAAAGACGAACGGGTAGAGATTTGCTTGTATCTGGAAAATTAAAGAATGGAATTGCTATTTGTCGTATTAAAAAATACCTTTTAGTAATCCTAGAAAATAGATTTGAGAATATGGTTCAGCTATTTCGAAAGACTATTGCTGAAAATAGATTTGTTTTCTGCTCGCTGTAAATGATATTCTGGTGTCATTGCAGTCAAAAGACAACTGGCTTGATGTTTGAAGATGGAATAACTGTTCCAATTAGGCGAGCTTTTCAACTAAATAAGCTTTCTACTCGTTCTAAGACTACAGCCATGCAGCATCTCTTATAATTTAAATAATTTCGAGGAGCTATTGTAGAATTCAAGGTTAATTTAGTTGAATCAATTTATAAATTGGTGAAGAAGTGAATTGTCAGAATGAGGTATTGAAGTTTTATTGCTGCTGTATGTTTTCACACGTGATTGCTTTAAATGTTACCTGATTGGAAAGGAAAAATCTAGTTTGTGAACGGAAAACTAGAATTTCGGCTGACTTTAAATGGAAATACCAAAATATGTCATTTTTGCATTGAATTCTGATTTCAATTTCTTTGGCATCTTTAGAATTGAAACATATTTTTAAAAATTATAATTCTTACCTTTCTCTAACCTTACTTCTCTCTCATGTGGAGAAAAAGGATGGTGTGTTCTAGACTGGGCTGAGAAATTCATCCTCATCAATTGAATGGTTTAACAATTTTCAAAGGCAAAATTCTGCTAGATTGACTTTTGGTTGTTTACCTCTGGAAGAAACATAATTGGTATACAAGGATAATTGATTTAAAATTGTTTTGTTGGTTGTCTTTGAATTTCTGAGTAAATTTAGCAATTTTAATCCTCATCTTAAAAGATTTCTGTCTGAAACCAAAGCTATTGATGCAGAATGTGAAATCTCAGAAGTTTGAAGCTTTAAAAGTGTGTGTTTATAGTGTGTGTGTGTGTGTGTGCGATACTTTCTAGTTTAGCAAGTTTAATCAGGTTAGATTTGATGTAACTTTAAAATTTTGTCGATTGAATCTAATCCACCGCCCCCATGATTGTCTCTCTCTGCCTGAATGATTCTTCACCTCTCTATTACATACTTTCTCGGGGTTAACTACCATTTCCATTCCCTAAGTTTTACTAACATTATGAAGTACCATGTCTGATATTTGCTCATTTTCTCAAGACAATTCCTCAATTGTCAACACCTGATATTTCTACAAACTTCTACAGGTTTTTGTGAACAGCAGTTATTGGTTCATCTCCTTTTCAAACTGAATCCTGGCTTTAATCCAAGCTGTTTGGTTTGAGGCTATATGTCTACAGGATCTATTGATACAACAACTGGCAATGTTTGTTCATTCTGACTCTGCATTCAGTGACATTACACATTTTTACATCAATTACTTGCACCATTCATAAATTATTGATCTACCTTTATACCTGTTGAACTAAACATATTCTAATTACTAACGTGTTCTATGAGTTATTACTAGAATAGTTTATCAACTTGATTAACCTCATCTTCTGTACACCTGTCGTCACTGCTATTTTAATTAGTGTTAATTATTATCATTAACCAGTATATTTTAGTTGTGAGTCCCTGTTGTCAACCCTTGTACCCTGCACCCTTCCCTGTCCATTATGGCACAATGATGTAATTATATATTTGTGGGCAGGTACCTCACTTAACACAATATTTCCATAATGGTGTTCTTATTACACTTTTCTAATGTCAACCACTTTTAGTATTTATTCCCCATTAATTCAAATATCACTTTATTTACTCTTTCCCTGCATTATAACCTTTTTTTTTGGTCTCTTCTATATACACCTTCATTCAATCCCCATTAACAGAAGTGATAAAAATGCAAAGTTTCAATGACGGATATTCATTTGTTTCATCAACAAGTTTTTGCCATAAATTATCACATGAATGGCTGGGTATCTCTCAGGTCTACCCTTAACCGAATTCTCAGGTAGAATCAGTAGAACAAGGCTGGTCCTTTATATTACAGGTCTATCCCATCTGATGGGTTTTGCCACAATTTCCCTCTATTCACTTGTAAAACTTGGGTCAACCAGTGGCATGGATAAAAGGACCCCTAACCCCACCAGTTACCTTCTAGGATTAAACTTGGAGCCTAGTGATTGCAAAAGAAACTTCCTAACCATTTGGCTATGCTGTGTCCTCAGACCCATAGATTATACTTACCTTTGCAATCTATTATCTTTTACCTGTTTCAGTCATTGGAGTGTGGCCATGCTATGATGCCACCTTGAAGGGTCTTTGTCAAATTGACCCCAGTACTTTTCTCTTTTTAAGTCTGGTACTTATTCTATTGGTCTCTTTTACTGAGCCACTAAGTTACAGGGACATAAACAAACCAGGGTTGGTTTGTCAAGTGATGGGGTGGGGGTGGACAAAGACCAGTGGACCCATACAACAGGTTTCCTCACATTTTCTGTCAACCAAATTCATTCATGAGGAATTGGTCAGCTCAGGACTGTAGTAGCAGGTGTCCAAGGTGCCACTCATTGAGGCTGAACCCAGAAGCTCATGGTTGCAAAGTGAGATTGTTAACCACACAACCAGGCCTGCAGATGCAAAATTATACAAAGGCAACAACTTCATAAATACCTTAACTCGACATTGTCTTTTTAATCTAATTAATCCCCACTTAATCTAAATTCTTAATCTTTCTACTTGCATGTAGCTGGTTAACTCCTTTATTCCAACCAAATTCTTTTTTTTTCTCCCAACAAATGGAACTAATGGTCTGGAGTCTTTCCATTTCTTTTTTTATCATTCGATAATCTTTTTCCTTGTCCTTTCTCTAATCTTATTGGTATCCTTCTTGCTATTTTTGTTCCTCTCTAAGTATTCCTGGTTTTATTTTATTGAAATTGAACATTGCAATTGGCGAATGACAGTGTCCTTGTAATTGGCAGATCTCAAGGCATAGGGGACTGTCTGAATCCAATGCAGAACAAATATCTCCAGCAATTTCATTTGAAGTCCACCAGTTTTCTAGTTTTCTCACAGATTTTCAAAGAGCATGGCTGTGTGTTTAAGAAGTATGTTTCCCAACCACATGATTTCAAGTTCAGTCTCACAACATGACACTTTGGCAAAGTGTCTCCTATAATCCTTGGGCCAGCCAGTCCCTTGTGAGTGGATTTGGTAGGTGGAAATTGAAAGAAGTCTGTTGTATACATGTATATATTTGTAACGTATATGTGTGCATGGGTGGGTGTGTGTGTGTGTCTTCACATCACATGTTAGATGCAAACAAGTGTCATTGTCATTGAAATGTTGTCGTTCACTTCCAATCTTTTTTTTTGTAAAGATGACCAACCATGGGAAAATATGAGCTTACTTGGAAACGGGTGAAGTTTGTGAGAGGAATGGCATCCAGCAATAGGAAATCTGCTTTGATAAATTTTGTCTGATTCGGGCAAGCATGGAAAAGTAGGCCTAAAAATGATGATGATGTGTGTGTGCGTTCAAAAATGTCTAAGGTGCAAATTGAAATAAGGAGTGAAAAACTGCAGTAAGGAAGACAGATTAACAGCTTCCACTTGACATTATTTCAATATTTTGGAGTTAAGACTCCATTTTCAAGAGAAATGGAGGCATGTTGCTGAGTTGGTGTCTTTTACTCAGATTCTAGTTTTGCTTCTTGATTTCAATTGTATTGATCACTTTGAAGATCACACAACTCAAACTACACACGTGTGTGTGTGTGTGTGGGTGTGTAAGCTCACAAAGCAGGAACAGAATGAAGATGTGTGCATTAATTTTTAATGTTTTCCTGAAGCACTTGCTGCAGGATTTTGTCTCTGAGAAAAAATTCTCTAGAGACATCAACTTCAAGTGTATAAAAACAACCCCATTGAGCCAAACTGCAAACAATGTTGGCAGACAACCAGACATGGTGTTTTAGTGTGATTTTTACCTTCTCAGTAATAGAAACTGCATTGGTCATCTGGAACTAGGCCAAAGCTTTGTTCATAACAAATATATATATATATATATATAAACACAGATGATGAGCTTCTTCCCAGTTTCCATTTACTGAATTCCACTGATACTCAAGGTTAGGGTTGAAGAATCACACCCAGCTGTTGTGCTGAGGAATTGAACCCAGAACCTTATGATTGACGAGTAAATGTGTTAACCACAGAGCCATGTAAAATATTTATGTACATTCCTTGCTGTTCTCTGCGGACAATGCTTCAATCTCAAACCAACTTCTTGTCATCTCTAATAACTTTTTAGTTTTTTTTTTGTTTTTAGCTCATTAAATATATTTGGTGCTATTTGAACCTTTGCAGATTTGCTGCTGTAGACAACACAACTGTCTCTTTTACAGATCCCCTTTTCTATTCATACACCTTACACCCTTATATCCTCCTCCATCCACACTCTCTGTAAAGTGCATCTCTCACCATATACCTCACCCCAATCCCACTTGTTAACTGTTTCAATAAATTCTTGTCCATTGATTTAACCATTAACTTTCTGTCACAATCCCCTCCCCCCACCCATCGTTATCACCATAATTAGTCTTCAAGTGATTGTGGCTAATTTATTAAAGAATAATTCTTATTTATTAAGCAAGCTTTATGTAATTCCTCCATAGAACCATCAAAACTGCCTGCCACTCCCTCGTCAGTCTTATCTTCTAATTCATTCTAATTAGGTCGACCACTTTTCATTTACTTTTTGGAGGGAGTGGGGTGGGGTGGGGATGAACACTTTGTCCTCTCTCTTTATCTCACCTTTTACCATTTCTGTCTCTGTTCGTTAAATTGATGAGATAAAGAGTGGACAGGCGATGTTGTTACTCATTTAGGAGAAACATCTGACCCCTAATTGCATTTAACAGGGGCTTCATCTTTGAGGATCTCTCCTTATGTCATTTGTGGCTTTGTCAACAACTGGTGGAACCCTAAAATATTGTAAGCCATTGGAGAAAGGCAAGGCATGACATTTTTTAGGGCCTCAAAAACGGGAGAGAGGGGGAGAGGGGCAGTAGACCTGACTTGGGTGCTTGCAAGGATGTAAACCCTACTAAAGGTGCCTAGAGTGTGTTGAGGGATGATGTTAAACTGGTCCAAGGATTGTCTATCACCCAAGGAGGACACAGTGGGATTTGAACTCAAAATGCACAGGCTCAGAACAAACGTCCCTGAATAACCTGTCTGATACTCTACACCAATTCTGCCAACCCACAGTCCCATTGTTGGTTTTTTTTATTTGATTGACCCTCAAAGGATGTAGGTAGGATTTGAACTTAGAATGCAAGGGGCTGGAATAAATACTGCAAAGAATTATTTCATACACCACTCTAACAATTCTGTCAATTCTTGTGGGCACAAGGCCTGAAATTTTGAAGGGAAGGGATAAGTTGATTACATCAACTTCAGTGTTCCACTGGTAATTATTTCATTGACCCTCCCCCTCCTCAGTGGAATTTGAAGAAATGCTCCCCAGTATTTCGTCTGGTATGGCTAGGATTCTGCCAGCTCGTTACCTTAATGATAATAATAAGTTTCAAGTTTAGGGACAAGGTCAGTAATTGTTGAGGGGGAAAGGGTTAGTTGATTATTTTGACCCAGTATTTGACTCCTACTTTTTGTCTTAGTCAAAAATGAAAAGCAAAGTTGACCTTGGTAGGATTTGAACTCAAAATGTAATGAACCGGAAGAAATGCTCTGAAGCATTTTGTCTGATGCTCGAACGATTCTCTCTCTCTTTTTTTTTTTTCTTCCCTGAAGAAATTCACTCGTACGTCGGTTTATGTCTTCTACTTGGAAAAGAATAAAAATTGATTATCAGAAATCTGTTCCAAGTTGAAGAAATATTTTAGAAGTGTTAAATATGTCTAGCTGCATGTCAATTTAAGAGGAATTTTCTGCTTAGAGAATCAGAGAGTGGCACTGAATCACTTTTATTTATATTTTTAGAAACGCAGCAACATTAAGCTTGATTAACACTAAACTGAAAGACTATTTTTGAATGATTCAGTAGAGAAACCGATGCTGTAAGTATCTACTTTGAGAAGAGCTTCTGCCAATTTGTTTTGGTCTTCGACACACTTCACAAAGAAGTGCTCAAATGACCTAAAAATGAAAGGTTTAAGGGCCAAGCCAAGTGGCACTCATAATGTTTTGTACTCAGAAAATCTCTTGTATTTAAAAATTCTTCCAGAATTATTGAAGCAGTTTTGGCTTTGTTTTGCTCTGTTTCCTTGTACAAGCATTTAATGATATTGACAGAATATATTCTTACAAATTCTTTAATCTCATACAAAAAGTGTTTTCTTCTTTATTACTAATCATTTTTTTTTTATTAACAATATCTGATTTAGTTCTGGAATATTTTAAATAGTCTTTTTGTCAAATTTATTATGAACATAATAACATGTGGAGAGCAAATATTACAAGACATTTTCCGGACGTTCAAATGATTTTGCCAGTCTGTTGTCGTCATTATCATCATAGTGATAATAATAATAATAATGCCAGTGGTCCGACCCATGCCAGCATGGAAAACATGTTAAATGATGATGAATAATTGTAGTAACTGCTTTCAATTTAGGTACAAGGCCAGCAATTTCTGAGGAGAGGGGATTTGCCATTTACATCAATCTCAGTACTTGATTAATATTTTATTTCATCAACCCCAGAAGATGAGACACAAAATTGACATCAAAAGGATTTGAACTCAGAATGTAAAAAACCAGGAAAAATTACCATAAAGTATTTTTTTTTTCAATACACTAACAATTTTGTCAGTCCACAACACTGATGATAATAATAATAATAATATAGAAGGCATTAATTTTAGATTAGCTCTGAAGGTGTTTACTGCTGGATGTCTGATTTTTCTCTGCTGTATTACACTTGATCCAAGATCATCCGATGATAATCTATTAAAAGTATTTCCAGTTGTTGCAAGGCAGTCATTGAAAGAAGAACCTGCTTGGAAACCAGCTTGTCTTCTCTGTCAGTATTTAAATTGTACAGCTGAAGTATTTACTACAATATCCTTCTTTCCAATTAGTCATGACCATAGGGTTGTTTTATTGGTTCCATTAATCAATGATTCGTTCTATTATAATACAATTGCTTACCGATTCAATCATCATCATCATCAAAGTCCACTTCTCCAAGGGCTGGACAAGTTTTACAAAATTACCTTTGCTTTGCTTTGTCTGTATCGTTTACTAATGTAAAATATAACGAGTTTCCAGCTGCTGACTCGGTATCTCTGGAGATGCATAGCGTGCAGAAAGCATCGGACATAGAGAAATATCATAAAAGACACAGTCACCTTTCATTAACCACCTAGAAACAGTAACCAGAGCAAAATGGGGAAGCCATCTTCTACAGAAAGACCAATAAAGCTGGTATCTAGGAGACAAACAACAACAGGTACGATGCTGCATTCTGGTTTCGAGGCTATGCTATCGATGTAAACTAACAGGATACAACGTGTGATAAATATATTTATTGATAGAGAGACAAACAAGAATGATTTAATAGTTGCCTAACGAATAAATGAGGCGGGATTCTGTGTGATTACACAACCTGCGAAAGTAGCAACCGAAATGTCCTCAAATCACAATCCTATTGAAGTCCAAGTGTTTGGCCACAGCTCAACTGTATTTGATACATGGATATATTAGATGCTCCTCCATTTCTGCTGTTCAGGAAAAAAGAAAAAGAAAAGATTCTTAGTGCATTAAATCAGGTAAATAGAGGCTCAGCATTGCATTTAGGACTGGGGTGATTTTTTTTCCTTTTTTTTTTTCTTGAAATATATTTTTGGGGGAAAAAAGTGCATCCCACATGCCATAGAATATGGTAGCTATGATCATGGTTCTTCTCAATCACGACTGACCTAGGGTTAAACAACAACAACTACTACAACACAGTTAAGTGAATGGAAATATCAAGGAAACATTTGGAACTGGAGGGTTAAATGTAGAAATGAGTAAACTGGAAACTAAAGTCCCTTTTTTTTTTTATTGATATGCCACTCGGCCATATTAAGTTGATATGGCAATCCCTTAACTTCACATTATGGTCCATTAGTGTCTAGAATGGCAGTCTTGTTGAGTTATTCACTACCTACAAACAAGTATGGTTTGGTAACCTGTACCATGCTTTCACTAATTGTGTTCGGTGCCTGTGGAATCATGAGCAGACATAGTCACCCTCTCAAATCTCCCACTCTTTGACCTAGCAGCACATCAATGATGTTAAAATTGAAGAGAGACAGAGCTACACCAACATTCAGCTGAGTCAACTGAAGCAATGTGAAGTGCCTTTCCTAAGGACATAACATGCCACCTGGTTCAGGAATTGAACACATGACATTATGATTTTGAACTGAACACTCTTACCATCAAGCCACACCAGAAGCTTAACCCTGAAATGAATATAATCACAAGAATCCAATGCATTTTGGGGAAATGGCTTCAAAAAGCTGCTGACCATCTTCAGTTGGTTTGGGAATGAGGTTTCACATGGAACTGAATAGCCAAGAAACTCCTTAATCTGAAATTATCTGATGCCCTTCAGAAGCCTACTTGTCTCTCTGCAGAACCATTGCCTACAACTTGGAGCAGGCATTAAGATGAATTTGAAGTGTAAGTTCAATCCCTGAACATTCTGTTTCTAGGATCAGGGCTTCTTAAGATGAAAAGATTTTAGTCCTAAACCTTTGTTTCTGGATTTGTTCCTTGGGTGAGACCTTGTTAAGAAATGGTTCCCTCTGGTAGGATTCTTTTGTGACAGGGAATTGTTGATTAACAATATGTAGTTTTTTATCTTTTTGTATTTGACTGATTTCCTGAGCTTATCATATCTAGAACAACATCGTCAATGCTGTCAAGGTCAGTGATCAGTGATGTAATTAAAGCCATTACTTAGGCAGGCAGCCTACTGGAAAATACATGAATAATAATAATGTTCACTTGGATGCATTCTTAATGAATACCATTTCTGGTCTTCTTTTTTCCCCCCTCTTCCCCCCCCCCTCCAATATATGTTTAATGAATTATTGGAAACACTTTCAGTGTGAAAGTGTATAGCTTATTAATTACTTTTGTAATTACACAGCCAACGATGACGATAGAAACATTGCAATAACTACCTTTTTTCACGGGACATTTTCAGAAAATACCTCTGAATTTTCTCTCTGCAGTCTACTTACTCCAGTACAATATAATGTCACCACCACCATCACCCTGCCATGTTTTGTACCTAAAAACCAGTAATTTATCCTCCCCCACTTTTGACTTTGATGTTTTGTATTAAATTTCTTGCATTATATACACTATTTAACATTCTGTAGATCATCATCACCATCATCATCATTTTGATGTCCACTTTTCCATGTTTGTTTGGGTCGGGCAGAATTTATATAATGCGTGTTTATGAAGTTGGATAAATATTGTTGCTGTTTTAGCCCTGAGTCAGACTTTATCCAGCAGACAAACCTATGATCAAAAGCATTCTGTAGTGACCAGCCTGCTTTTTTATAAAACATCTGTTTTTTAGACAAAGTATCTAGGACCATGTTATCCTGTGTCCTTTCTTAAAATGTTAGGGTATGATTGGAAGGTGATTTAGCTGCTATAACCAGCAATTTGAATGGTCATATAGGAACTCTGTTGTTCATAAGGTTTTGTGGATGTGATTTTTATAAATACTGATGCTATAGAAAGATTTTTCTCCATAAACAGTTTACTGTTGCTTCAATTCTGGAATATTTTTTTTAACCCCAGGCCTGTGTTGGTCAGGCAAACCTACCAGTGACAATCCTATTTCCTATTCAGGCATAATATATCTAGGAGTGCATTATTTAATGTATCCACAATCTCTTGCCTGGTTTAACACCTTCAGTGTCTTTTGCGGGGTCCATTCTGTTTTATATATTAGGGTCAGGTATTTGGTTTGGCAGTACCCTCCTCCATTCAGTCTTGGACATCTTGGAAAGTGAAGAAGAAAAAAGGGTGTGATTTAGGGGAGATTTAGCTTCTATTTCTAGCAGCTCTCGTGTCCACTTAGAAATGGTTCCCATGTTGGCCGTTTCCATTGAACATTGGGAACCAGTTATGACCTTGAAAATTTTCTGTCAAAACACAATTTCACTTTGTTAAATACCTGTTATTTTCTTCAGCCTTAGATTTGTCTGCTTTACACCATCTCATCTGTTTGCAGACCCACCATCCTCACATTCATTTCTTCCCATATTCTTTGCTCTTCTTCACCCATTATATCATCAATTGATAGTACCTGATACAGTACTTATTGACTGTCCATCCCAGAGAAGTCGTCTCTCTTCCATTCATACTTTAACCCTATCTCAGTTGGTGCTCCATACAATATTACACTTCCAAAAGATCACTCTTCTTATTTTACAAATATTTCCCATTTAATGCCTGTGTCTTCTGCAATACTTCCATGATGACCTTGTGAGTGAATTTGGTAAATGGAAACTAAAAGAAGCTTTGTGTGTGTATGTGTGTTTTTCCTTGTTTTGGCATCACGTGATAGTTGTAAACTGTCATTCAAGCAATATCATTCATTTCCTATCTTTCATGAAAATGTCTGGTCAAAGGGAAAATCTTACCTGGAACCTAGTGAAGGTTGATGACAAGAAGGGCATCCAGCCGTACAAAAACCTGCCTGGTGGAATTTACCTGACTCATGCAAGCATATGAAAGTGGATATTGAAATAATGACTTCAAATCTTCCCTGTCATGTGATATCCACACACACACACACACACACACACACACACACACACACACACACACACACACACACACACACACACACACACACACACACACACACACACACACACACACACACACACACACACACACACACACACACACACACACACACACACACACACACACACACACACACACACACACACACACACACAGAGGCCTTAAGATAGCAAAAACTGGCAGAATCTTTAGCACACTGGATAAAATGCTTAACAGCATTTCTTCCATTTTTATGTCCTGAGTTCAAATTGCACCAAGGTTGACTTTCATCTTTTTGGGGTTGGGGGAACGAGTACCTGTTGAGTATTGGTGTCGATGTAATCAACTAGTTCCCTCCCCCAAAATTTCCGGCCTTGCACCTATAGTGGGATATACACGGTGGGCTTCTTTCAGTTTCCATCTACCAAATCCAATGAAAAGGCCTCGGTAGGCCTTTCGACACTTGTATAGTAGAAGACACTTGTGCTTAGTGGCACACAGTGAGACTGAACTGGGAGCTATGTGGTTGGGAAACAGACATCTTACCACACAGCCACACCTCTGACTGTACATCTTTAATAAAGAGTTGTATTTTTTTTTTTCATTAAAAATTATTGAAAATCTGTATTCAATGTGAACACCCAGCCCCCTACTCAAATCTATTGATTAGCTGGGTTTGGACTTGTTGAGTTCATTAAGGCTGATTATTTGTGGTTTTAAGAAGGATTTTTATCGCTAAAGCATGAACTTCAATTGAGGAGAGAACTTGAAGAAAAAGTTGAGAAATTTTGGAGCTTTGCTAAAGTTCTGATCAAGTTTAGAGATAAATAAGGCCTTTTTGATGAAATCACCATTTGTTATACCCTGTTAATTAATATTGATTAATTATCGATCCCAGCAGTGCCACCTTTACCGTTCAGCTTTTAGTAGAAGTGGATGTGTGAAGAAATACAGTTCTAGTCAAATATTGGGATTGATTTTAACTGAGACCCCACCCCAACAAAATTTTGTTTTTTGTTGGGGAGGATAATGTGTTTTGTGTAGATTCTCAGTTTGATTGTGATCCAGGTCAGTTTATATCTCATCTTTCCATGGGGTGATGAGTTAAATACTGCAGTTGATATATTTGACTGTTTCTTTACTCACCATCACCACTGCCGCTGCCACCACCACCACCACATACCTATGTTAGAAATCAATATTTAATATTGGTTTGGTTTTTGTTTTAGAAAGATATGCAAGCACCATTGTTGCAGCTACTACCATTCTTCACCAAACCTATCTGTAAGTCAGTTTTGATTCCCTGTTGGAACTGTCTCTCGGACATAAACAAATCCTTGGAGGAGGCAGCAATGTTATTTCCATTGCCGTTCTCTTTGAAATGAAATGCTTCAAGCTTCTACGCATGCATATGCACACATGGGCGTGTGTGTACATTTATATATGATTACACACACATTGCATATATAGCAATGATCATGATCTCTGTTATATTATACCTCTACTCAGTTTTCAGTCCCCTATTCCACCCCCATCTACCCCAATGTTATATTTATACCATTTCAGCAAATCTTTTTCATTCAGTTTTCAATCTTTTTACTTTTTCTATTCCTTCTTTTATGACAATTGGTGCCACAGGCATAAAACTACCCACCACAACCATCTATATTACACTAAACTATGGTCATCCTTCACCCTGTACTTGTGTACTTTAAAGTTCATTGAGGATTTATTTTATTGTAATCTTATTTTAATAATTCTCATTTTACTTTTCTTACGATTCCACATTTTATTTTATAGATTCATTGGTATCTCTCCAGAATATAGGTAAGGAATCTTATTTTTACCATGAATAGGTGAAATGTTGATTTTAATAAATTCTTTAATTAACCACTAATATCATTGTAAGATAAATATTAGCATATTAAGGAAACTTTAGAAATGTGATAAAAATGAACTATTATTGTCAATATTCGGTGACATCATTTCCTTTCCAGGTGTAAACTGTGACATCATTTACTTTCCAGGTGTAAACTGTGACAGTTTTTACTGTTAAAGCTTCAAAATCCTTTCTTTGGTCTTTTCTTCTTTCTGAAGATTTTTGGTGGAGAGGAGAGAGGGAAGGAGTGTGTGTGAGTAGAAACTGGAAAACAAAAAAAGATATTTAAAGTATGAGGAGCTTCCATTTTCCCTCCTAAAATTTAATTTGGAACAAAATTGCTAATTAGAAATGAATATATTTGAATGTTGAATTTTTTTCAATTTTTTGTTTTTATCTTTTTTTTTTGTCCCCCTCCAATTCTCTTGTCTTCTGTACTTTGAAAATATGGAAAAAAGAATTAGAATTAGATATTATTTGTTGATGATGATGATACAGCTGTACCAAATACTTTACTGTAACAAAAACAAAAAAACAGTTATGTCACTGTAGCCTGCCAGATGGAATATTGAAGCTGAGTTTCAAGGGAAAAGTTTTCGATCTTTTTAGGAGGAAAAATTTCAAAGTGTAAACGAGATGTGGGATTTAGGTAAAATATGGTAACATTTCTAGAAAGTATTGTTTATTATGAGGTGTTCAATAGAATTTATAGTGTGAATCACACACACACATTGCAGAAGAATGTCAGACAATCACAGATGCAAGGGAGGTATTTATATGAAAAGCTGCAGATATGATTTACATAATGGAAGCAGGTCTTGTCTTTACAGCTGTTTCAAATAACCAGTGAATGGTTGATAATTCAAGCAGATGCAATACTGAGGCAATATTAATCATAAACATAAAATCTAAGATAGTATCAACTAGCATGATTCTTGATGTCTGAATACTTTCATGTGTCAAATTCAAGATATTTTCTCCAGAAGATTAAGAGGATGTGCATCTCTATAGATATGTCTGCTGTGTTGTTTGGTTAGACTTGGTGTCATGATATCACCATTTAGCACCTATGTTCCCTGGCTTGAATGGTTTAACGAGATCTGATGGACCCAGTCTATATATGGTTTAGTTTCTCCTGTCATTATTGCCATCATATCTAGTGTTATTGTTTGGCTACATTGTCATTGAATATATAGATTTGATGTGGTTGTCATTACATATCTGTTTTCCTAAACCTACATAAATCAGGTGGATTTCACTTGTTCTGTTGCACTTGTTACTGTCTCCTGTTATTTCCTTGAAACATTAGTCTGTTGCTTCCTATGAAATCCTTGGTTTTTTTCTTCTACAGTTTCCTTCCACATGAATCACTTGACACTTCTTCACTGTCATCTTTCATCCTCTCTTGCATGTTACATCTGATTCCTCTTACAGTTTTTCTCTCTCGGCTATTTTGAATTCTGTTATTCCTGCACACTAAACATCGTTCATCCAGTGAAGCATGCTTACCTCCCAGTTGTCACACTTCTACCACATTCAAGGCTTGTGTTTCACTACCATGTAGCACTGCACTTTGTACACCTATATCATACAATCTGACCTTCATTTTGAGAGAGGTTAACAGCTTCCCCCAATTTTTTCACCATTACTTCTTGCTCTGGTTACTATGCTCTCAGAATGCCTACTTCTTCTCTTAATTTGGTCACCCAAGGAATGTTATATCCATCAACTGCTTCCAAGCATTTAGACACCTTTATTTTGCTGGTGTTCTCTTTGTTAACAACTCTTGTGTGTCTGCTCCATCTGGTGTCTTCCTTCTCTGCCTGCTACAGATCTCACCTTCTTTTCACTCTCCACAATTCACATTGACTGCACTTGTTGGAATTCTTACTTTTCTTCTCTTGTAGTTTGACCATGACCACATTCTGACTATAAAGTCCTGTCTTCTATTTTGTTTACCAAGTTTACTTTTAAGGGCTCTTGATCTTAGAATTTGCTTTGACATTTGGAATTTCTTGAATTCTATGGCACATTTAGCTGGCAGCTAAGTTATAGGTGTACAGGAGTTTCTGCCAATATTGAATTCCTCTCTTATAATCAGAGACCTCTAATAATAAACAAGAGGGGGATTAGATGGACAAGTACCACTTGTACTGGTTTACTCTCAGTTCAGAACTCCTTTAGTTGCCTCTCACCAGGAAGAGGGTATTGAGTGTACGTACTTTCTTTAGAATAGTTAAGGCAGTTTCATATTTCGTGAAGTATAAAGTTTTTGTGATTAAAATTGGTTGTCATTTTTCTGTTAATTATGTTTTAATTTGTTCAAAAGCTCTGTGTTAACATTCCTAGATTTTGTAAAATTCTAATTGAGGCACTGGAGTTGGCACAGAGGCAGAGAGAGTGCCACAATTGATTCTTGCTGGCATCTCAAGTTTTGATATTGAAGTTCAAATCACACCTAGTTCAATAATTCCTCTGTGATAAGAACCAGATGTGTGTCTTCAACATGTGATGCTGTCAGATGACAGGATGTCTGATACAGCAGCAGAGTTTGAAGGTGAATCATACTGTCAAAGCTGTTCTGTCTCACTTGGTTAATGCTGCAGTAAGCTGCAGTTATGGGAACCAAAATTCTTGTGTGAAATTATGATGATGATGGTGGTGGTGGTGGTGATGGTGGTTTACATAGATCTGGAATTTGATATTTTTCAAGGTGAAGAGAAACAGAAAGTTATGATGTTCCTGTCTTTTACTGGGACATTAGTAAGATGAGAGAAATGGGGATCAGATTTATGTAACAAAAAGATTCTCTGCAATCAATATTATTGCTAAAGTAATTTCTTATATAGATGTAAGGCTTCATATTTTTAGAGAATAGGAAGTTGTGATGTTCATGTCTTTCTTTTTTTTTTTTTTCACTGGGACATCGGTGATATGTGAGAGGATTCCAATTAGAAAGTGAAATTGTATCGTTAGCCTAATTCACTGAAAACTTATTCCTGCACTACACCACCCACTGTTTTGATAATGATGATGATGTTGTAAGATGAATTTCTTAAAAAATACTAAAGATTTCTTGTAGAATATTAAATAATTATCATCAAAGAGGAAAATAAGAGTAAGTAGAATTGTTCACTTGAAGAAAAACTGAAAAAAAATCTTCATTTATTTCTATTTGTAACGAACAATTTGAATTATGGTTTTAATTTCTATCTCGTTTCTGATTTTATAGTAAATGGAATATATTCAGCATCTAGCTGGAGAGCAGGCCATTGATGCACAAATTGTTTGTCACAGAGCCAAATATACCACATCACCTTGTCTATACTCATTGATTACCTGACTTTTACACTGCCCCCCCCCACACACGTATACACTTTACCAATTCTTGTTAGTAATCACTTCTTGTAGAGAGAACACCAACTGTTAAAATGTTCTCACCAATGCCGTTCTTTAATCTCACTAACATTGGTCAAGAGGATTGTTTTCTTGAGGAGATATATCTGACAGCAAACTCTGATTTTGCTGAAGGTCATTATTATGTTTCGTCAGATCTTCTTCACCAATTGCAATGACCGTTTAGGTTATATGATGTTGTGTCTGTGGATGACCTCACTTTAATACAAAGCGGAAACTGTGAGACTCTGTTTAATTGTGTGCAGATGTCTTAATTTTTAGAGATTCTTTTAAACTTGGATCTGCTTTAGTGGTTTCTGTGGCCTTTGGTCAGTGAAAATGTCTGGACTTTCAGGAAATCAGAAACTGGTTTCAATAAATTTTTATATTTGTTTGTTGGTTTTTTTCAGCTGACAACTGCTCGGGTTTGGCTTTGAATGAATTTTTGTTTAATGAGAAAGAGTTCATTCTTTTAAGATCCATAGCAAGTATCCAGATTAATAGCCATTGCTAATGCTAAAACAGATCCTTCTCCTCTTCCTCCTCCTCCTCCTCCATAAAGATTAAATTGATATATTTAGTTTCTTGTCTTTTGACAGCACACTGACCGAAATAATTTAAACGAAGACTGCTAATTAACCCTTGCTCTGTTTTATTTGTTCTAATTGTCATCACATATAATTACATATTGTAGTGGACAGCTTTTTAATGATTCCTAATTCAGGCCATCTCACCTGTTTGTCACACTCACACCTTGTCTGTTTACTATGGCATTAATATTAGATTGAGTGTTCTCTAAAGACTTCCTCTCCTGTCTTCCTGTTGTCTCTTGGCTTATGTAATTATCACCACATAAGCCTTCTATCGAATTTCTTCTCATAAAAGCAATCTACTCCAGCTTCTGATTCCTCATGAATTCATTTTCAGACTTTACCTGCAGTTTGTAAACTGCAACAAGCTTTTAACTAATGTTGGAATTTTCTGACTTTTATTTAAAAGTGACTTTGAAGGATTTGGTTCTTGAAACTGTTGATTTGGATGAGACTAGAAAATAGCTGTGAATCACTTGTAATCTTTAAAACAGGAAAATAAAAAAGTTGAATTTAATTCTTCCATGTAGAATGGTAGCATTTTTTGCTATGGCTGAATAACTGGATGGAAAATCTTTAGGTTTTTAGTGAAGAACTGAAGATGGGATGAAATGATGTTGTATTGACAGTAAAACAAGTCTAAGAATGATATACCCTCCAGCCTTCATCAGGTGTCTTGGGGAAATTTCGAACCTGGGTTGTCATTCCTAAGGTATGCCCATAGGCATATGGTGTAGTGGTTAAGAGCGTGGGCTACTAAGCTTAAGGTTCCAAATTTGATTCCAGGCAGTGACCTGAATAATAATAATAATAATAATAATAATAATATTAAAAAAAATACCTTAGGAATGAGAACCCAGGTTAGAACATTTCTCCAAGACACCTGATGAAGGCTGGAGGGTATATCAGCCAAAACGTGTTAACAACAAACAAGATGAGGACAAATATCTGTCAAATGTAAATAATTCCTCATCACTTAAATATAGAACTGTATTAACTTACATTTAATTTGAGTCAGAATTGGTATATTTTTTGCTGCCTTTGGCCTCAAGAAACCCAGTAATTCTTTTCAACTCTGACTGCACCACTTTGTTGGAGGGGGAGGGTCTAAGAGAACAAACACCAAAGGTTGAGCTGGCCAGAAGTAGTAAATGTCTGGTTCTTAAACACCAGCCAAGAAATTGGAAGCTTCCTGGAACTGGAAGTATTAGCAATTGCTTTTTTAAACCTGGCTGTATTTATCTTATCTCTTTTTTTATCTTTCACTTGTTTTAGTCATTGAACTGTGGCCATGCTGGGGCACAACTTTGAAGGGTTTAGCTGAATCTGTCACCCCAGTTCTTATTTTCTAAGCCTGGTACATATCCTGCCAGCACCTTTTGCCAGGCTGATAAGTTATGGGGACGTAAACAAACAAACACCCCCCTCTCTCTCTCCCTCCCCATGAGGAGCTTCTTTTTGATTTCTGTCTAATAAATCCACTAACTAGGCTTTGGTCAGCCCAGGGGCTAAAGCCGAAGACACTTGCTGAAGGTGTCATGCCGTGTGCGACTGAACCCAGAACCATGTGGTTGGGAAGCTGTACCTGAAGATCTCGGCTGTTTGGAGTCTGCAAGTGTCAGGAGATGCGAAAGGAATGACGTTAAGAACGAATAAAAGAAACCCCCCCCCCCGAAAAAAGGAGGTTAAAAACTGATGGTTTGTGCAGAGGCCATTAATCAATTTGATGTGACCTTTTCAATAACATCAATGCTATATTGAGCCTTGTGATTTAATTCTTTGTGTTGTATTCTAACCACATTTAACAGCATTTTCTAATAGATGTGTGGAGAGATGGGGAGGGGGCAGTTCTTTGTGTTATCTCAGTTGGTAAGTGTAGTGGCAGCAGCAGCGGTGGTGGTGGTAGTAACATTTGTTGTGGAGTTTAAACATGATATAAATATATAAAGAAAGGTAGACACACAGGTACATTGATATATGTAATGCTATTTTCTTTTTGAGCTTACAGGACAGCCTCTATAGAGTCCTTTGATCTGCTAGAAATAGGAGCCAAATCTCTCTCAATCCACATCTTCCTGTTTAAAAAACAAAAGCAGGCATGTTATATAATATTGTCTTGGGCTTCCTGCACATTGGAAAAAGACAGAAGGTCATGGTTGGAAGGCTTTTGATTCTAAATTTTCTTGATCAAAGCTGACTTAGGGAGGTTATACCACCACCACCACCACTCTCCTCCTCCTCCACTGCCACTACTACCACTACTTTTTCTCTAAATTTAAAATAGCAGACATTACTAGTTAAGACATTCTCCAGGTTGCTGCTGCTGCCATTATCAACTCTTTTTCAATTCTTGCCTCCAATCAGATTCAATCCTGTCACACAATTGCAATTATAATGTGGAAGGCTTTTCACGAAATCAACGTGGAGTAGGAGTTGAGAGGGAGTGTGTTATTGAATATTTTTATTTTGTAAGGAGTTTGTGTGAAATAAAGACCTTAACTTTGCACTGAGTAACATCAGAACCAGATCATTAATCAGACGACATGTCTTACACTTGTTGAATTAATTAATTTTGCAGCAAGTATTTTTCTCTTGCTGCCTGTCTGTCTATACTCCTGCTTTCTTCACAATGAAAGGTATTCCATTTCGGATAGAGCTGAGTGGAGAATGGTTGGAATCTCACTGCTGTGACGTCTGGCTGTGTACTCTAGTAACCAGTATTGTATGTCTAGGTACCCTAGGTGCTGTGTGACAGGCTACTCTTGCAGTAGTCAATGTTTGAGATCTAACAGGATACTGTGTGGTTGAACTATTAGAAATAGCAGCCAAATTTTCAAAATTTCCTTTTATGTACTCCCTCCCCCAACTTATACATTAATCCATGATAGTGGTTTTCCTTAGGTGCATACATAGCAGTTGTGTGGTTAACAAGCTCTCTTCTCAATCCCATGGTTCCAGGTTCAGTCCCACTGCATGGCACCTTGAGTGTCTTCTGCTATAGCTCCCAAGACCAGTGCAAACCTTTCAAATGTATTTGAAAGGTGCATGGTTTAGTGGTTAAGGTGTTGCACTCGCGGTTGTAAGATCGTGGGTTCAATTCCCAGACTGGGTGTTGTGTTGTGTTCTTGAGCAAAGCACTTCATTTCACGTTGCTCTGCAATCATTTTGGCAGCAAACATTTTGATCACTATAAACATATCGTCTGCATGGTTGTTTGGTAAGAAATTGTCGAACCCTCATACATCGTCTAACGATGGGAGACTCCGTCATATGTATGTGTGTGTATGTATGCATGTAACCCTCATACATCGTCTAACGACGGGAGACTCCGTCATATGTATGCGTGTAACCCTCATACATCGTCTAACGACGGGAGACTCCGTCGTATGTATGTGTGTGTATGTATGCGTGTGTATGTACGTGTGTATGTATGTGTAAATAAGTGTAAGTACTGTGGACAAGGCTGCGTGGTGTTGAATTATAAATAAATAAAAAAATACACATTAAGTACAGGACATCACCAACTAGTGGAAAGCATGTAAGCACACGAGAGTTAAGTATGTCATCGTCGTTTAACATCCGCTTTCCATGCTGGCATGGGCTGGACAGTTTGACTGAGGGCTGCCAAGCCATAAAGCTGCACCAGGCTGCAATCTGATCTGGCAATGTTTCTACAGCTGGATGCCCTTCCTAACGCCAACCACTCCGAGAGTGTAATGGGTGCTTTTACGTACCACCAGCATGAGGGCCAGTCAGGCAGTTCTGGCAACGATCACGTTCAAAAGGTGTTTTTTTTATGTGCTACCTGCACAGGAGCCAGTCTGGCGGCACTCGCAATGACCATGCTCAAATGTGCTTTTAACGTTCCACTGGCACAGGTGCCAGCCGGGCAGTATTATCATCGGCCACATGAGCGATTTTGGTTTCACTTGCCTCAATAGATCGTGTGTGTGTGTGTATATGCATGTATGTATAGAAAATGAATACAGGAAATGTAGTCAGTATTATCACTTAGCATAATGCACATGTTTCATGAGATTGGCAGACATCAGTAATTTGGTTATGGGAACATTTTGCTGGTAGCATTACTCAACAAAAATACAACACAAAAGAAAAATCGCTTTTATGTATCAGTGTGTGTGAATAAGAACAGTTATTATAGGGGGAGAGGGGGAGAAAGTATGACAGGGGTGTGATTGGGGGGTGGGGAATCTTGCACAAAACAATATCAGCGACAATAACAACAACAATAGAAATAAAAATGTAGTAAAAATAATGGGAAATAAAGGAAAGCTTAGAAACAGTCTTCGGTCAGTGGTGGCCATTGCAGGAAGAAAGAGAAAGAATACAATGAAAAACAAAGCAAAAAAACCTTGGCTTTGATGATTTGTGGCACTCCTATAAAGAAAGAGTTTAGCTGAGAGAAGGTGGCCAGGTTCAGGAGATCTTAAAACTGGCCATTGTGGAAATGTGGTTTGGTGTTAGAAGTCCCCCCCCCCTCCACACAATCCTATATCAATGAATGCACTCAAACACACAAACCCAAACAAACTCATAATGTGTGATAGTTCCTAAGCTGTGGGACACCTGTACAATCTCCAAATGAATGCACAATAACAAGAGTAATAACGGTTTCAAATTTGGTGGGGGGATGGTTTTGAACCTCTTGCCAGAAGACAAGTGTAAAGCAATGGTTATTATCAAGGAAACCTCCAACTCTGGGCCATTGCAAGCAAATTAAAACAGCTTCAGGTTTATGATGTAACTGGAAGCAATCATCTAATCTGGGTTTATTGTCTACACACACACACCTTGCATGACAGAGCTGCTCAAAAAAATGGAATGCCATGTGAAATTATTGCAGAGATAAACTAGACAGGCAAGGAAGTGCCACTGTCAATAAAGTGCATGTTTATCTTGAATGAATGGTTTATGGTATACTCTGCCATATCAACTTGGTCTACTAAAAAGCTCTAAGAATCATAAAAATTCTACGTGAATCAACCAAAACCTTGTCATCAACATTTTACATGAGATGCTTTAACAACAGGATCTTATAAAATATGTGAGTTCCAATCTGTCGGAATTAGAGATATGCTTCCACTGTACCAGTAAAGCCATTTTCTATAAATGGAATAATTCTTTCCCACCTGTACACACCCACTCACTTCCTGGTGCCAAGATCAACACATTAGATAGAACACTATGGCACTTTGCTATAAATATATGGAAACAGACTTGCAGAAGTCTTCATTTGAAACCATTTTAGTTGACTGGAAAGTGTGCAAATATCTTGTTACTCACCAAAATGTAGGAAACCAGTAATTAACTTTATGGACACCATTTTCAGTTTCTACATCCAATGATGCTGTTCTTCAAGAATGCATGTAATGAACCCCCCCCCCCCCACCAATATGTATCTTTTGGATACATATTTGGAGTGGGGGGAGATTTATTACATATATGTCTGTGTATACACTTCAGGAATGTCTGTGTCTATTTAATACAGGTGTATCTGTTTCTCTATCCACATTTGTATGTACATATATAATGTGTGTGTGTGTGCGCACACGTCAAGAATATGCTCCATGTATCCATGCTAAAACTATAAATATTAAAAATAATTCCCACCAATTCATTATAATGATGCTAATTGAATCCATGAAATTCAATATAAAATACAGTAAACAGCTTAATATTTTGATGTTAGACAGACACATTTTTCTATAACCTCCGACCTGTGTGTGTGTGTGTTGTGGTATGGTTATAGCATGAGTATGAGGGTGTGTTTGTTGGAGAACTGATATGTAGACAAACACACCTCCTTCATTGCAAAGTTGAGTACTGCACACACACACACACACACACACACACACACACACACACACACACACACACACACACACACACACACACACACACACACACACACACACACACCAAGGACTTGCACAAAGTTTCCATTTGCCATATTTCACACTGAAGCCACTGGTTAACTTGAGGTGCTGCACATTGTGATTGAACCCAAAACATTGTAGATACACATTGTGATTGAACCCATGACATTTGTAGATATTTTAGCATTTATATTATCGAATGTAATCCTTATTTATTCCCATTGTTTTGAATTAATCATGGATTGTCTTGTAGCTTTAAGATTTTGATTGTTTATTTTTAGAACAACATTTTAGGGTAGGTGTGAGAGGCCAGATCTGGTTAATTTGAACATAAAACAGGTGGAATATTTGGACCAGATGTGGTTAGTTTAACTGGTAAAGGGTTAAAGATTATTCTAGAATCTAACATGGTACATAGAACATCTCAAGTCTCCTCACCTTACTGTAACTATGGCTTTGTTGTACAGTATCTTTCCATATATCTCAGCTGCTTGGAGCACTAACGTTTTCTAATTCTTCCTCCAAATGATTTCTGTATTTCTGAGAATACTGTTTTGCTGGACATAATCCCAAATCCTTTGATAACCCTCTATTCTTAAATTACGAATCCTTTTTAAAGCAAACTTGTCTTTTACAAAAATTTGAACAACTGAATTATTTTTCTGTAAATTTCTGTTCCATAATTTCCTGTATAAGACTTAATTAAGAATTTTCATTGCACTTTGAGCAAACTGATAATTAAAAAAAAAAAAAAAAAGTCAGTATTATTATTTTGTATGACTTTCATGAGTGTTAATAAAGAATATAATAGACTGTAATCTTAATTATTTTATAATACTCTCATTAATTTTAATATAGAATAGTTTACAGTCCTTTCTAATTATTTACCTGTATTTTGACACTGAAATTTGAGAATCTTTGTTTTCTTGGATGATATTTCTTTCTCTTCAGCTGTTCCTTCCCATCTATTCCATTATCTCAATTTTGTCTATTACTTCCTAATAGTAATGTTTCCAGGTTACCAAACACCCTCATCTATTTTTAAAATTGAAACTATCTTCATTAAATCTTTATTGACTAAAGACTCTACAGCCATTGACTTTGATTTCCATGTTGAACTCTGGAAGACAGATGTTTCTGGTGAGGTTTTTTTAACCACCTCAGCTGCCTCAAGAGAACTACCAACTCCAATGTCAGCCTGTTCATTTATTTGTCATCGCATGAAATGCGAGTCAGCAGTTTCAGTTCACTCCTGACAGCACGGAAAGCATTTGAAGCTCAAGGAAATCTAGTCTATCCATAAAGGTCACATTACAAATGTAACCCAACTTTTATTCTTTTCCCTTCACCTTACTGCTGTTGCAGTCTGTGCTACACAAGAAAATAACAGGTTTCTTTTGCAATTAACCTGTTATATTTGTTTTTGATGTTGTTGTAATAGTTTTATTTTAATCAATGTGACCAATGGATTAAAGGATCTTGTCACTGGTGAGATCATTTGTTTGTCCTGTATGTGTGCAGATTGTAAATATTTTGTTAATCTCTTCAAGTCAGTGCAGCTGAGATGGTCATCTTATTATTACTTGTCTGGTTTGTCGGCTTGATTAAATTGCTTCGATTAACAAAGGATCTCTCTCTCTCTCTCTGTATATATACACATATATATATCTCTGTGTGTGTGTGTTCTGCTAGCTATAGTCAATTTGTTCCTTCAGGTGATGGTCTTTCTCAATGACTTTGCTGTTCTCTCAACTGAGTTAATGCAATTTGAAGACTTGCAAAGTGAGTGCAGTGTCAGGCTGCTGCTAATGCAATTGTCCTCTCCATCCATTAGTTGCACTGCAATTGAGTCTAGTGTTTCTACTTACTCTTCCACTACATACTGAACAAGCTTACCTTCCTGTTGTTAGTGATGTGTGCAGATTAGATGTCGAGAAAAAAAAAACAAAAAAAAACATACTTTAATCTTTACAATGTCACTCTTATCGTTTTTTCATTTTAAACCACATTACAGCATTTCTCACTTTTATTCCTTCTGATTAAAAGTACCAAATAGTTTTTTAAATGCAAAACTTCTTTAGAGCACCCGATCCAAAATAGAGTTGTACTAGCTTCATGTATCATACTTAGTAGAGTTAACGTAAGCTGTTGTTGGTCCATTGATTTTTCTAACAGATGGCTCACACACATGCACTCACAGTTACACACTCACACACACACCATGGCACATTGTAATCCAATCACTATAAAATAATATTCTGCAACTCTAACGTGGAGGTTAAGAAAAGATTATGAATCAATCGACAGCTACCCGGGCATTTGTTTGCAGTTAGAAATGGAAGAATATCGATGTGAGAAATATTGAGGTTGTCTGTTGTTTTTTCCCTCTCCTCAACACCAGAAGATTCTCCACACAGTTTTCCTCTGAAATGTTAAGAAAATCCCAGCAAAACTGCTGCTGTGTTCTTTACAAAGCTTCTTGCAATGTAAAAATAACGTTTAAAGTTAGTCGAAAACCAAGTTGAAGTCCTTATCAGTGTTAATGTAGTTCAGAGACCAACAACTAATTTTTATAATGGCCTTCTGTGGAATTTTGCTTTACATCTGCCCATGGACCACATCTATCTGACATATAAAAATACCCCTATGTATCACTGGTATTCCTTACGTAAGTAAAAATTAAGTTGCGACACAAAAGGCTATCTAAAAGCCATCAGCTGCTCATTGGCTCACAAATCTATTAAATTTTAAGTATTTTTAGAAAAAGTCAGGCCCGTAGAGAACCCGAGCGTCTCATCTGGGAATTGTAGCCCACCTGTTGCTGACATTCTAGTCAAACTCTCTGCCAACAAATAAAAAAAACAAAATGGAAATTAATGGAAAAGATCATTAATTAAAGTTGGTTAATTTAGATCAGTTTGTGTGGCATCTGGAGATGTACCAAATGTTTTGTGCAAATACTTCTTCTCTACGTGTCATACAAACTTCCAATAACTTGCTACCATCTTTTGCTGCAACTAATTACTGATATCTGAATCTTCGTTACTCTCTCCTTAGCAGCTCTAGTTTAGTTTTCTTCCTCTCCGTTAATAGTTGTTTCTAAATATTCTTTTAATAGTGACAACTCGGTCTTTCTGGTCTTGTAGACTGTTCTGGAAATGGTAATGAAAAGTTCTGTCCTATCTTCTAATAAGTCTGTCATAATGTCTAAACATATTCTACAGATGTCAAATGGTGAGGGTAAAACATAGAACCTGTGTTATAATACAGGTCCCTCCTCTTCATTACCCTTATCTTGCACCCTGTGGTTTACAAGACTGACCCCATTAGTGCTGGTGACACCATGAAAAAGCATCCCCAATTCTCCCTGCCAAGTGATTGATGTTAGGAAGGGCATCTCTGGCTGTAGAAACTGGGCTAAAACTTATTGAAGCTGTACCCTTAGTCAGATGCCTTTCCAGTCACCAACCCTTGATTTTCAAGTAACATACATTTCTATTTCACTGGCCTTCACACCCTGAAAACACTGAGCTAGTCTACATTATTATTTATGGCAAAGGTGCCCAGCCCTGCCATAACAAAGTGTGGCTTATTTTTTTTTGTTTTTATATCCTGTATTTTGTGAACAACACTTGTCTTGGTCATGGCTTTCTAATAGGCCAATCACACACACACACACACACACACACACACACACACACACACACACACACACACACACACACACACACAGCAAATGTATATTGGTGTGAACAGTAAACTAATGCATGAAACTTGTAATCAAGCATTCTATTCATCATCATCATCATCATCACCTTTGTTTGCTTTTCCATGCTTTCATGGGTTGGACAGTTTTTTTTCCCAACTGTGTCTCACCTTTGTTGTGTCCCTTTTATTTTCTCCTTTGTGATTATCAACACCCTAAAATCAGCTTCCATCACTGTCCATGTCTACCTTGATCTTACACTTCCCCAGTTTTCCTCCACCTGGATTTCCTGGCAGTCCTTTCTCCAAACTCATCCCATGTAATAGAAAATCGGAAATGATGCCAAGCAGACAGCACTGTATTTGTTGCAAATTTTGATCTCTGATTCCTTTCTTTTCAAGCAATAAAAACTATAAAACACAAAATTGTTTACGGCTGTCATAAATAGATCCCCAACCTGTGGAGGCACTGAAAGTAAAATGACTAAAACAATATTACGGTAATCAATATATTTTCATGTAATTCCATAGAAAATTGTAAAAAAATTGAGTGGCAAACAACAATTTAGGTCATATTATTCCCAATTTGGTGGCGATGGGTTGTAAATGGATTAAAATGTTGAGCTGTGAGGTTTTAATGTCTTTTAATGTGTGCAGCAGAGTTCTTAACCTAAATTTCAATCTGTAAACAAACTGTGAAAGAATTTAGTGGTAAAAGAAATAGCGGAAGACCTTTTTATTGATGTTCTGATCAAATATGACTTAAAAGTAACAGTTCAGATTTAATTGGAAATGGCAGATGGTTTCAAGTAACAAATTTTATTGTGTATATTTCGGACGTTTGAAGTTAAGTTCCATAAAATTCCATGTTAGATTCACATGACGACTAATAAGTTTAGTGGATTTTATTGAGTAAATTTTCTTCAGTGTATAAGTACAGTGTTTTCTGTCTTTTACAATACATGTTATAGTAAAACCTTGGCTATAATAATATTGGCAATGTGGATGAGTAAAACACAATCTCTTTGACAGGATTCTTTTTATTTTAGCAGCAGATAACAACTGTTTTGTGTAAGATGTAACTTTGTAACAAGCTAAGGAAAAGGAAATATAAAGAATCTCTTTCGCTCTCCCTCTCTCTCTCTTTCTCTCTCCTTCTCTCTCTCTCTTTGGAAACATAAAAGTTGAAGCATTGTTTATTTATAACAAGGTCTGTCTTCTTTTGTTGTTGTCATGGTGATAGTTTGTTGAAGTCAAAGGCATATATATATATATATATCTCAGGCTGTGGGTGGGTGCATGCCAGCTGAGCATGAAATGCACAGATATTACCCCCAGGGAATTTTTCAAATTGTTTTTTCTTCTTCATGCATTGTAGGATGGTTTTGTAAGTATTCATAAATTTTGCTAAAGATTCACTGAGGAATTGTGAAAACGTTTTAGAACAGATAGGCATTGAGGCTTTATATTTGTGTATATAAAGTATGTATGTATATATGTATACAGTGAATTTTAGAGGAAACTCTTCAGTCTTATCAGTGACATTTCAGTGAACTGTACCCATGCCATGAAATTGTCAGTGATCGGGGGACACTACAGAGTTGGCCTGTTGTTTCTCTGTTGCTGGGTGGATGGGTGGTGGTGAGCAGATATTGGGAGACCTGTTCAGTTCCTAACAGTTTATAGAGAAATGGAAAAGGAAGATAATAATTCAGTGTCCATCAGATATGCTCTATCCTGTTAATATATTAACAGAGTTGAAACTCTCTACAGTAAACACTTTTATCTTCATGGAGCTGAGTGTAATTAACCTCTCTTACTAATCATTTTTAAAGTGTAGAGAAGCTTTATCAGTAATGAGTATTTGATATTTTATTAAAAAACAAATTACTGTTTCAAATTTTGGCTCAAGGCCAGCAATTTTGGGGGAGGAAGTAAGTCAATTACATCAACCCCCAGTGTTCAACTGGTCCTTATTTTCTCTTCCATTGTTTCCTTCTACAGGGATCTCCTGATACTTCTTTATTCTACTCTCATCCATGATGATGATGATGATGATGATGTATCACATGTTCGCACCAGTGCAGTCTTTTCTCTTGCACAAACGACGACGACATCTGATCCACTTATAAAGAATTTTTCTCTCAGCTTCCCTGTGCCCATCATTCATAGACCCTAATTAACAGGACACCAGCATGGAAAACAGATGTTAAATGATGATAATTCAATGGAGTAGGCTGTTCTTTTCTTTTTCTTTTCCTGTCCACCCTTTATACATCCCCCACTATTCAATACTCGCTTCCAGTTCCTTTGCAACAACACACTTCATCTACGAGTCTCGTACAACTTTGTTCATAGGAGAAGCCTTCTGTTGTTCCTTGAAGTAAGAGACTATCTCAGTGTGTCCCATCCTCTTCTTATTGTGGTTACTATGCCTTCAGTAGGTTGTCTTTTAGACATTTCCAGTTATTGGCTTCATTATTCATCTTTGTTGCTGACTCCACATTGTAAATATAACCTGGAATCTCTGTGATCACAGAGTCATCTACATCTTTCCTTCCATGCTTGTAGGAGTTGAACAAGTCTTTATCAGTTCCTGACCTGTTGCAAGTCCTTACCTCATTTTTGAGGTTCAGCATCCTGATTCCACCTTTTACCATTTCCCATGTCTTTTTTCTCATGTCTCTAGATTCCTTCCATTGGCACTTCTTTCACAAATTGCTATCATTCTTCTACATCACCTGCCTGTACCACCACCATCTTCTCTCTCTCTCTCTCTCTCTCTCTTACTCCTTACACCTGATTCCTTTTCAGTCAGTTGTTCTTTATTCTCTCTCTCTCTCAACTCATTTATGCTCTGTCGTTCAGTCACACTAACATTGCACATCCATGCTGCTCATTTCATTTCTTTCTCATCTTCATAGGCTCTCTGCACCCAATGTTCACTTTTTACTACCCTTCAACATCACATTCCATACTCATGTCTCAAACAATTTAAGGAGAACCCTTTTATTGCCTGGAGATGTTATAATAGATCTCTCAACATTTTCTTTTCTGTGCTTTACTTTCAGAACTTTCACCTCCACCGCTGATTAGGCCATCTAAGTAACAGAAGCTGTTGACTACTTTTAGGGAGCCTTTCAGGTATTTCAAGGAATTTATTTTATGGGTGCTTCTTGCACTGCCAACAATTTAGTTTTGGCAGGGTTTACTTTATGACCTCTTAATTCCATATTTGGTATTTCTTCTCTAATCCTTAAACATATCTATGAGAACTTGGTTATTAGCAAACTGAAGTTCCTGTAGATAGCTGGTCTTAAACTCATCCATCTAGCTACAGAACAGGGTCCTCTGTTTTAGACTTTCTCCTGGTCAATGAGTGCCAAGTATAGCGGTTGGCTCTTAGCTATACTCTTCCCCTGTAATTGTCTGACTTGTATCATATTTATTCATAGCCTATGCTCTATTGGTTCTCTCAATTTCTTATGAAACCTTTCTTTATGAAGGTAGGGTGTGATTTGAGGGAGATTTGGTTTCTCTTTTTGTCTAGCAGATCAAATAGCCAGACAGAAGTGCCATCATCCTCAGAAGTAACCCCTTCCCTCCATTTGAGACAGTCCTCACAACTCCTCTCCAAAACTCATGATCCTACATTATCACATCACAAGGTCTTGCATGTCACATTCTGAATCTCAAGTGGTTACATCTTGATAAGAGAGTTGGTGATTTTTCTCACCAGGTGGCTGAGGTCTCCAAAACACAAATGATAACCCCTAAAGCAGTACCCAACAAATTGTACTCTACATTGTGTCACTATTTGAGAGAGGAATGGAAAAGTTCCATGAGTTTCAGTGTTAGGTGGGTTTTCTATGAAAGGTTTTATGCCCTTCATGGAAACCAAGTCTAACAGCTACCTGATAGTCTTTTGATTTTTGGAAACCTTTTAGGAAGTGTCCATATTTCTGAACCATACAAAGGAATTCAATTGATTTTAAAGGATTGTCTTCAATTAGATGCCTAAATAGTAAGCAATTCAAAGCAAGCTGACTATACAGTTGAGAAAATCCCTTATTGATCTCATCACATATGAACCAAAGAAAATACAGTTGGAATGTAAACTATTGATGCCATTAAAGTCCTTAACATTATCCTTAAGCTTTCAGATGTAACTTCAGGAATTCTTCAAGTGCTTTTCTTTTTATTATTCTTCAACTATCAGTGGATACAGTAAGTAGTAAAACTCTTCTTTTTACTCCAAGACAATTCTCATGCTATCCATCCATGCATGGAACTAACACGTAAATAATCTTGCACTTTAGGTTTAATTCCTTAAATGATGCATAGAGGGCACTAGTTTCCAACAGTGGGGGTGGGGTGGGGATTTGCCAAAATGATCAAAATAACAGAATCCTTTCATCTTTGGCATCAAAAGATGAAACAGATTAAATGTAATAATAATAAATTGAGTAGATGAGACTTCCTCATTGGCCCACCACAGGTGATATTGGCTAATCCAGGGCCAACCTTCACTGCCTTTTTGGATGGGCAGCTACAATAAGACAGTGGTCTTTTAATTTTTAAGTAAGGGGAAGTGTGATTTTCTGGAGAAATACTTGCAATTTCTTCCCAGCTTAGGGGCTGCATGGAGTTTACATTTGTTGAGTTGTATCAGTGTAGGGGAGAGTGAGATTGAGTGGTCGGACGGAGGCTGCATGGTTGTTGTGTTGGGAGGGAAACTAGACATTAGCAGCCTCGTGTTGTGTGCAAGAAAGAAGTCTCCACTGGTATGGTGGTGATATTTCTAGCTGTATATAATATTTGTTCTAGCAGATCAGGTTGATGATGAGATAATGCTTTCATCTATTTTCAGTTTGGTTTTTGTGAAAGCAGTATGGGGAAACAAAACAGTAAGCTGAAGCCTGAGGTTCTTGAAGATTTGCGCAGAAATACAGAATTTTCTGAAGTGGAACTACAAGAATGGTATAAAGGCTTTTTGAAAGATTGCCCGAGTGGGAATTTATCAGTTGAAGAATTTAAAAAAATATATGGAAACTTCTTCCCTTATGGGGATGCTTCAAAATTTGCAGAACATGTATTTCGTACTTTTGATACAAATGCAGATGGTACAATAGATTTCCGTGAATTTATTTGTGCTTTGAGTGTGACATCAAGAGGGAAACTTGAGCAAAAGTTACGCTGGGCGTTCACCATGTATGATGTTGATGGAAATGGTTATATCTCTCGCCAGGAAATGCTTGAGATAGTCACTGTAAGTATGATTTTCCCAATCGTTTTGTGTAAAACTTAATCTAACAAAATTCAGTCATTCTTGAAACACTTGTTACTAAAATGTCTAGAGATTAATCCAAGGTAGGTAACTCCATGTAGTAACTCTCCTGCTGTTACCTTCCTTAATATTCCTAACATTTGTTAAATTTGTTTCTTATTTTTGTTGCTTTAAAAGATTATTGGAATTAATGCATTTAAAATCATTTTGTACATCTGCCTAGTTTAACTATTTTTTAAAAAAATGTAAACGCTTGTGTAAAGAATTGTTCCTTACTATGTTATCGTTCAATATAATTTATACATTTGCAACCCACACGTGAGAAAATATCATTTGTCTTAACACAATCTCTATTGCAAACTACTTTTTCTGGTTTAAAATAGTCTTTTTTCTTATTAACGCCTCTATCGTTCTTTCGAATGTGCTTCTGTATATCATAATGCTGAAACTTTTTCCATTTATCTCTCTTCTCCTGTCTCCCAAACAGATTCCACCTCGACTAACCCTTCTTTAAAATTGGTTCTCTTCCGTTTAACTATGTTCTCCTTCTAAATATCATCCCAGAATTTGATTATTAATCCTAATCCTAACTCCACTCATTATCATTTCTCACCCAGCAGCACCTTTTTCCATTGAAAGCCGTTTTACAAACATCTCTTTCTCATATTTTGAAAGAAAAAATAACAGATTATTTTAATCAAACAAAAGTTTTGTGCAGTGGTTTATTGTTATTATTATTTCTTTTCTCTTTCATCCAACATATTAGATTTTTAAATATTTACATAGAATTGTGTCCTCTACGTTAAATTACAAAAGAAGGCAAGGACTTCTCTAATGAAATTCTATTGAACCTTGGTACATCATCAGCCATGTTTCTCCTCACTCATAGCACAATGTCCTTCCTTCCTTCCTTGTAATTTAATCCCAACAGATTTTTTAGAAATAAGTTTAAAATATAAATATTGTATCTGGTTTTAAATATTTAATTTCAAAGCAAAAACAAAACCCTCTAAACAATCAGCCCCCCCCCACATCCCCATGACATTTGCCCTGTCCCTTGTATTGTAAATTCTACATGTGTTTGGTAAAAATGGGATTGCTTTTGTCAGTTGTAGACCCATCTCAACTTGTCCGCTGTGCATTTTACAAATACAGAGTGAATATGTGTGTATTCTGCTCCGTCGGCTGTGTAGTGTCAGTGTACGTGTGCAACAGAGCACTGGTGTACTTAGAGAGAAGTTAGGCATAAGAGGAACTAGATGCTCCGTGCAGGAGAGAAGACTGCACTGGTTTGGTCATGTGATGTGGATGGTTGATGACAACTGCATAAAGAAGTGATGATAACTAAAATGGAGGGAAATTGTGGAAGAGGGAGACCTAGGAAGACACGGGATGAGGTAGTGAAGGCTGATCTCAAAACACTGAGCCCTATGAAAGAGATGACAGCGGACCGAGATATGTGGCACATTGCTGTACTCAGGAAGACCTGCCCACCACAGCAGAATTGAGATCCTAAAACCAAAGTGCCACGTAAAAAGCATTGGTGCTGGTGCTGTGTCAAAAACATCCAGTACACTCCATGGAATGGCTGGTGTTAGAAAGGGCATCCAGTTGTAGAAACCAAACCAAAACAAACTATGGAGCCTGGTACAGCCCTGGTCTTGCTAGTTCCTGTCAAACTGTCCAACTCCTGCCAGCTTGGAAAACAGACATTTGATGATGATGATGATGTGTGTGTGTGTATGTGTTTATTGCATCATGGTGCTGTTTTTTTTTCTCACAGACGGTGCCCAACTGACCCTACCATACTGTGTAGTTGACAAAATCAAAAACAAACGATGCGCATGTGCAAAATTAAAAATATAAAATGGCAGCAATTTACCTATCACACCCTGTATATTTTATTATAAATCAGCAGAAGTTACAGAGTGACCCAATGACCAAAAGTTTCATGGAATGGTACCAGTGAAACTTTGAGAGGTGCCAATGCATGAACCTTTTGGCCCTTCTGCCCCTGTATATTAAGGAATTGATTGCTTTTATGACATCCACTTTAAAAAAAGAAAAACCAAATAAAATCTCCAGTTGACAATTTCATTTTTTTTCTTTTCAGCTAATCTCACTCTTTATCAAGTTTTATCTCCTCCTTCTTGACTGTCTCAATGCCAAGAAACTCTGTGCTTCTGCCAATTTCTTCTACCATTTTACACATCATATTTCTTGGCTCAACTTCAACTGAAATATTCTAAGAGTTGACTTCACAGATGGAACGATCTTTATTATGTTCTTATTTTTGGTGTTCAGTTTTGTCTGATTTTGAAACCATTCATCCACAAAGAGGTTTGCTATGCTC
The DNA here is from genome assembly GCF_046866305.1 of Octopus bimaculoides. Lineage (NCBI taxonomy): Eukaryota > Metazoa > Mollusca > Cephalopoda > Octopoda > Octopodidae > Octopus > Octopus bimaculoides. The sequence goes on from NC_142940.1 coordinate 730,760, forward strand.
CACTGAAGATGTTCATTTTAGTAGATTCCCAAAAGGTAATATTTATATATAGCAGAGCACAGACTATAGTCCACCCCTGGAGCCTCCACCCTGCTCCCCAACCTTGATACAAAGCCAAATAAACCTGTAATGGAATTTAGCCCTAACACCAACCAATCTATTGCTTGACACTGATATGTCTTGCACTAATCTCACACTGTCCTTTATTGTTAATATTATCATCATTATTATTATTATTATTATTACCTTCAGTTATCAGGAGTGTGGTGTTCGTTTGGAATCCATTACCACCTTCACCACAATATAATTGTGTTAACTGTGTTGTTAAGATGTTGGTATGAGTGACATACAAAACCTGCACCAATTTGACATTCATAAAGTAAACCCCCCTCCCCCCGCTATTTCTCTCTCTCTCACTCCTACTTTGGTTCTTGTGTTCACTCCTCCCTTTCCTCTCTTATGTTTTCTTTGCTCTCCCCTCACTTCCACCACACAACCACACAGAAATGCTCGCTGTTGCTTATTTTCACCCCATTTCAATAATGTCTGTTTCCTTTCAGAAGTTTTGTTGGAGCATTGGGGAAAATGTCTTCTATTTCTTCTGACTCCTTATGATTTGAGTTCAAATCCTACCAAAGTCAACTTTGCCTTTCATTTATTCAGGGCTCAATCACATAAGATTAATGGTAGTGCCTAAATCCCCCCTCCCCTCAAAATTGCAAACCTTAAGTCTAAATAAGAAACCCATATTTATTTCAAAGAAATTAAACCAACCTCTCTCTCTCTCTCTCTTCTTTCCTGGATTGTGCTTGACTGTCCGACTGCAATGGTTGAATATTCATTTCTAGTTAGAAAAATGGAGCAGTGGACCTCCAGAAAGGGTTAGTACTATCAGGAAGGAATTCGAATGATGTCTTTAAGTAAGAATTTAGGAAATGTAGAAGAATGACATGTGCTTGGTATATTTAAGTACCTATTGGTACTTTTAGATTTATTCCTTCTGTAATGTTTCATTAATAAATAAAGAATTAAAGACATTTGGTTCCAGATCCAGTAAAGAATGTTTCCAAGATTAACACAGATACAAAGACAGCATAAAAATAATTTGAAAATGTCTTAGTCATGTGGATGAAACATTTATTTGTGTTTGGAATATGAGCAAACTTCGTTTGTTTAGATAGATAGATAGATAGAATAATAGATAGATAGTCAGAATTAGATACAGTATGATGAAGTTGTCAGCACTTGAGGTAGAGAGTCAGAAGAATCTAACAGTTGACATCATTTGGAATTTGTCATTTGGGCATAAAACTTTGGAATAGCGGAATGTGGAAATTGTTCCATTTTCCAACTGTGACTATTTCTAATAATGTGTGTGCAAGGGAGTGTGAAGGTGCCTGATGCAGTCAGAAGAGAGAGAGAAAGAAGTGTTTTTCTGACCCAGATGTTACACGTTACAAACCTTCCATTGTGTTTCGATGAGGCTTGTTATTCAGACAACCCTGTTGTTATGTTGACTGTATAATTAAATGAATGGGGGAAGGAAGGGAGCTGTCGGTTCTGATTCCTCTGCAAGATCCAACTTCCAAAACAGAGAAAAGGTAAAGTATCTGCTCCAAGTAAATGTGGCTGGGCATGGATGGAGAGGCTTTTCGTGCCTGGAATTGTCTGGAAGAGGATCCAATCATAGAAAGTCTATCTTTCCAAGTTTCATTTTAACCCTTCCCAGTTTTGAAGAAACAAACCTTGTATATTCTTCCTTTGTCGTCCATTAATTTGTATCAAATATCTAAATTCCATTTTAGAGCTGTCTGTCTGTCGAGGCCAACCCTCAACAATTCTAACATTTGGGCAGCTATTCCATCTTTGTGTCAGACAGTTCTTTAAATTGAGTATTGACAAACGGTTTACTAATTCTTGACAGGATTTGATGTTCTAGAGATTTTCCTGATTTCATAATGTGTACGCACATGTATGTATATGCATCTTTCTCTCTTACTCTCTCTCTATCCACACACACACAAATCTGTGCATACATATCTCTGTTTACAAACATAATGGTTTTTCTTTATCCTCTTGTTCTTTAAAAAAAAAATTCTTTATTGTAGGCCATTTACAAAATGGTGGGAACGGTCATGAAAATGCCCGAAGATGAGTCTACCCCAGAAAAACGAACAGACAAGATATTTCGTCAAATGGATAAAAATTTGGATGGGAAATTATCTCTGGCTGAATTTATTGAAGGAGCAAAAAGTGATCCGTCAATTGTACGACTGTTGCAGTGTGATCCGAGTTCACAGAGTTAGTTATCTTCTAACATACTGTTTTGGCGCTATCGGCCTTGGGTCATTTACATCCTACTGAACAAATGCCGCAGTTCTTGATGATAATGATACAGATGTATTTTCCATTTTGTTGGATCTGATATGTTTGTAAAGACTGAAACTCACTGCTGATTTTTTGGTGTTTGGTTGAACAGCCTACATCTAAGCTTGTGAACATTCTTCACAACACACTGAATTTTTATGCAGCAACATTACATAAACACATTTTCATATTTATGAAGATACAGCTTCATACTTTAAATAAATCTTACAATATAATTTTAATTTCAAGACATTCTCTCATTATCTTGATTAATAAAAACACTTTTAAGTTTAGATATATAAATAGACAGGCAAGAGTTAGCTTGTTTACACGTTGAGCTGTAAATTAAAACCTTCCTACAAACTATATCTTGAATCATTTAGATTTTAAGATTTTTTTGTATTTAATTTTATCTTTAATTATTTTCTAATTATCCTTAGACTTTGACATATTCCTGTAGTCAGTAACAAATGAAAATGTTTTGCAATTTTAAAACTTCTAAATTATAATTTATTCATATATTCCTGAAAAATAAAATTGGCACCTAAATTCTTTGACTAGTAGGTTTAGATTTCGAGTCTTTGACATCATGAAATATGAATTCTTCAGTTATAATAAGACAAAAAAAAATATTGTTAAAAAAAAAATGTAGCTTAAAAGCGTAAAAGTAATAAGCTTAAGAGGCAATTTTAAAAATAAAATCCTGAATTCCTTTCACAAGACATTTAAAACAATTTCAGTTGATGACAAAAACATTTAATGTTAAGGTAACTGAATTTAAAATATTTAAATTTATTTTAAATTATAAAAAATATATATTGCTATGTGCCCTTTGTACAGAATTAAATACTAAAATAGGATTTTGTAGATTATCAACAGAATTTAAAAAATGATAAACTGGCTGACAGCTTTCATTAATTGAAAGGAGTCGTTTGTTTAAATTATCTTTTGGTTTTAATTACGGATCATTTTTTTCTGTTTTCCATTCTTTTATTCTTTCTACCTTTTATAATTAATTAACTCTCTGATAATGATGATAATTATGAAGCACCTGTTTATTATAAACTGCAACAGTTCTACCTTTGTCGTAGGCTATCATCGTTTTGGTAGAGATTTAGTTTTTACATTAATTCCTGCTTTTCTCCCATTGACTCCAAGACTCTGCTGTTAGTTCCCCCCCACTTTAAAGAAAATTTTTTTTTTTAACCCTGAAACTAAATCAGCCGTGAATTTCTCAGTGCTCCCACTTACTCTGCTAATTGGATTAGCTAGAGAATATTGTTAATCATTCCAGTCACAAAATGTTGTGACCTTGACTAATCTTTATTCCTGAATTGTTTGTTAAAAATGTTATTTTGTTCTTTAAGAAAAAAAAAAAAAAAACCCAGAAAAATTCTAGTTTATACATGGAGACATCTTCTAGTGCTTTATGTATGATATAAATCTTTTTTTTTTTTTTTCAGAAAGCCTATGTGATTTTGTTCATCTTTAAGATTTCATTTTAACTATTATTATTATTATTATTAACTCAATAAAAGATTTCAATATTTTAACACTATGGAATTGTAAACTTTTAGCTTAAACTTTTTTTGCTTTATTCAAATTTCAATTTTAAAATGGAGGGGAGGAGGTATAGTTTTATTTTTTTTTTTTTTTTGCTGCGTTATTTAGGCTTAAGAGTTAATCATTTCTCATTACACAAATTTTAACGAAGCTTTACCCTTTCTCATTATATCTCATATCAGATGTTTGCATATATTTTTCATTTCTCTTACTGTTGAACAACTGAATTCATTAATAAAAAAAAAGAAGTAAAATGAAAAAATACTTTTATCTGTGTAAATATTAAAAAAAAAATTGCTTCTGCTAAAATTGACATTTTTTTCCCTTTCTGAACCTTGAAATTGTTAGATTTCTTTTTATTCTGTTTCTGTTTTCTGTTGACACCTAATTCCCAAGTTTAGTTGTTCCACAGTATACCTTACTCTGCCTCCACAAAAACTCCTTTCAATTCCATTCGAATTAAGTTGGCTGAAAAATAGTTACTTTTTCTGGGAGACGTTAATCTTGCTGGTTATTAACCAATTTCTAATTTCTTATTTTTTTTCTTCTGATATTTTCAAGGTGTCTTATTAGTGATAATTACATTTACCTTTAACATATAATCATTAGACCTAAAGTAATATTTCTACTAACAATTGATAAGTAATTATTTAACTTTCTACTTTCTAATACTTATCTCTGCTGTTGTAAATTAATGCCAAAAAAAAAAAAAAAACCTAAAAATCAAAATAGATTTAATATACTAGATTCCAAATAAAATTATTAAAGGTTTCCATACATATTATTATTTATTAATATGTGCTTTAATGCAAATCTTAAGTTTAATAAACTAAGAGGTTTGTGTTGATTTGTTCTTTTCTGTAATTAAAATCAAGTTTTAAAAAATTTATGAAATAAATTAATTTATTATTTAGTTTATTTAAACAATTAGTTCTGATATTGAGCACTAGTATAATTAGCTGCACTTTAAAAAAAAAAAGAATTTATTTTCAAAATGTACAGAAAAACATACCTATAAAAAAATTACTTCTAAAGCTGCATAAAAATTGAATTATTTTAATTACCATTAATTTTTTTTTTTAATTTAAAGAAAACCAAATCCACAAAAGCTATGGAACCATACTTCTTGCATGAACGGCTTGCCTTTCATGAAATTTCCCAGAGTATGGTTTCAATTATTTTTTGTACATTGAATTTTTAACTCTAGTTTCAAAATATTCAATGATTACATTTTCCTAAAATTATTTTATTAGAATCCATTTCTGTTACATATCAGTCTAGAATTGATATCATATTAATTAATTGATTAATTAAAAAGCAAGAAATTAATGGTAAATCATTTCTTTAGGATTTTAATTGTGGTGTGGAGCTTTTTTTTTTTTTTTTTTTCTCCCCTTTATTTTTGGGGTTTCATTCAGATTAAGACATAAAAATTCTGAATTTTGATTTTAAACATTGATAAAGTGAAGAAATTGGTCTCTGATGTAATCTGTTTTGTTTCACATCTGACACAGTGTTGATGTAAAAAAATAAAAAGATTTTATGGATCTAAGAATTAAAATTTTCAATTCAGTCTTTTAGAAATTTTCAATTCTAATACGGTTTTGATTTAAAAGTTCTTCATTTTTTGGAATTTAGTTTGTTAAATAATTGTTCTATGTTTTCAGCTGTTGTCATCTACTTTGCATTTCTTTATTCAGACAAAAAAAAAATGTCTTTTAGAACAGCTAGATCTTTGGTTCCTCAAAGACTACTGTTACCTATGCATTTTGTTTCCTTCCTTTATTTTTTGCTTAAATCTATGATATTCTAGCAAATGACTAGCAAAGTCAATCATTTAGAAATAAGTTTCATTATTATTTGAAGAGATTTTCCTTGGCAAATTATTTAAGGTATGTTATTTCTTTTCTAAAAGAGAAACAGAGACCAGGGTAGCCCTGATGGATATGTGTACAGTTGAGAAATATACTCATGTGAAACATGATATATTTTATTGCAGCTGCAGACTTAAAGTTTTGGTCATATTCTTCATTTGGTATTCTTTATTAAAATAGTTAAACCAGTTTTTTTTCTTAACTTCAATTTTGATACTTTTGTATCATTAGACTTGTTAAAATTTAACTTTTGGGACGCACTTAAAAGAAAGTTATACCAATTGTAAAAATGGTGATGATGACTACTGTGTGTGTGTGTGTGTGTGTGAAGCAGAAATTTAAGGAATTGAAAGTATAAATTTTTGCATTTTTCTTTTTTTTTTTTTTTTTTTTTTTTTTAAGTCTTCAACTCTGAGATTAACTTTGAATCCTGAGGCTTTACGCTACTGAATTTACTATACATTATATATATATATATATATATATATATATATATATATATATTTCTGTTGTTCATAATATTTAGTTAGAAGCATTTTTTAGTAACATTGGACTTGTTTAGTTTATTCTAATAATGGTTTCAACATGTCAATGGCACAGTCTTAACCAAAGAGAACTTTAAACTCTTTCATCAGTAGAACATTGAAAAGGATATGTTTTTGTCCTAAGGCACTGCAACTATTCTTGACAGTTCTTTGATCTTCTGGAATAAATTAAGGACTTTTTGAAACTATTTCTTTTATTGTTTCTGAATTTATGGAATCTGTTTTGTAATCCATTCTTTGCTTTTTGTTTCTTCTTTTCCTTCTAGTTGTATCTTTTAATTCTTCTGCAGGTTTTTGTTCTTTTTAATGCTTTTCAATAAAATTATTTTAAAGGGAGAGAGAATATCTATTTTCTGGATTTGTTACTGTTATAAAATTTGATAAAATTCTCAGAAGTTTAAAAGAATAAAAAACAATTTTTTCGTTTATTTTCTCTCTCTCTCTCCTTAAACGCCAATTCCAAGATGACTCTAGCAAATAAAACTGAAGATTATATCTTAATCCCTCAGCGAGGTGTTGATTCCCTCATAGCCAAGAAGTTTTTAAAACACTATTTCATAGCGTTATTTACTTACAATTTCCAAACTATAGAATATCCTTGTTTTGCATTTATTGACAAACTTCAACAGTTTGATTGATATCTTGTTGCTTATGGCGTCGGCGTCTTTGGTGAGACAAAAACTGATGGAAAGCAGGACAAACGGTGAAGGGAACTTTTGTTCAGATTAACAAAAAAAAAAAAAAATCGATTCAGAGTTAATCAGGGATCTCAGTCAAGTAATTCTGCTGTAAATGATAAAGTTGTGAACCTCTCGATGACAGAACTTTTCCATGTCGGTAATTTAGTTCTATTTTATAAGAATAGTTGAAAATTATTTCATTAACATTTCCTTGTAAAATTTATCACACAATTTTTGTAACTTTTTATTTTTTATACATAGGTTTTTAACAACATAAATTTGACCTTTTTAACGAACTAATTCAATAATTTCCTCCCAACATGTAGTCTCCCCTTAAATGTCCTATTTTAAATTTTCTCACAATGCCGCCGTATGAGTTTTCACACCAAATTAATATCGTATAATGTTAGACGAGTGTTTCCAGACACTCTCCATACAAAGCAATTAATTATTCATTTGATTAATTAGTGAAATATGCATGGTCACAACTGTAGTTAAAGAACAACTTGAAGAAATGTTTCTTTTATAGCTTATAAGACTTAGATTTAATAAACAACTTTTTTTTCCTAAATATCAAGGAAGTTTTATTTAATTACAATTTAAAGTCCGTTAGGATTTCTTCCCCCCTCCCTTCCCTAAAACAATCAAGGATGACTGTAAATATCTTTTATTTGTTTATATAAATTAAACTTATTGGAATGTCCAAGAATATAGCTTAGTTTGCAGTCAATGTAAATTCTTCTAAAATAACCTGCTTTATATTGCCAAGTTTTTCTAATTCTATGAATATCTTGAAAATAATGTCCAAGTCAAATGTAAAAAAAACACTAAGCTGAAATTTAGTAAAAATAGTTCATTCAAAACCGGTTTGAGATATTTCTCTGCAATAAAATATTTAAAACTTTCTTTTACTTTCTAAATATTTATCAAACCATTAAAAATATATTTTTAAACTATTCAATTGAATACTTTTAATTCATAAGATGGAATATCTTTGAAATTTATGAAGAAAGTCAATTGCAAGAAATATTTAAAAAGTTAATCTTAGTATCTTAAATTGATATATAAACTGCTTGCAATTCTTCTGTGTTCTTTTTTATACAACAATTTTAGAATTTCAAACTAAATGCTGCTGTAAAATCCAGCTGTTTTCATGAGTTTCAAATGTAAGGTCTGTTTTGTTTTTGAAATATTATATTTTTGATCTTAGGAGGTGATTGTTTGTATTTCAAATGAAACTGTTTAAAGGTTAATCTTTAATACTAGTGTTTATTTTCTGTGTTAGATATCACCAAGTAAAAGAATAGATTTATATAGAAAACTTATTATTACCTGTCTATGGATTACAACTTAACAACCATGTGTCATTAGGAATAACTTTATGCAAATTACAAAATATACTTGGTGAGGCAATATCATTTTTCAAGAGATAGGGAAAAATGAGAGTGGATTTTTTGTTTGGTTCTTTTTCATGATGTTGGTATAGAAGTGAATATTTCCATATATGTGAGATTATTCTGTGACAATAGATGACATTCTTGATGTTTTGTATAAGAGGGTGCAGCGATATGATTCTCAGATAATCTTTATTCAGAAACTGATGTGAATTCTAAATTAAATTTATAAAGTTGCAAGTTAAACATAAGAAATTTTTTTTTTATTTCCAGGAAAGAAATATTGATGTCTGAGTGAAGAATGTTTCAGATGTTGATTAATGAATGTCAGAGAATATTTGGGGTAAATAATGTTGACTTAATCAAGCAAAGGTGGTTAGTTTAGGAAATGTATAGTTTGATGAAACTTTTCTATATAATAGTTGCATGAGAATTAAGGCAAGTCGCAGCAGATGCATACCTTTGTTCTAACCAATATTCTTAGATTCTTCTTCATTATTCCTTTGGGACTCTGGTTTTAGTTTCTCCTATTAACACACTAAAAACAAACCACCCACATAAAAATAACCAAAAAAAAATTTTTTAATGTATAATTTAATTCTTTCAAAGCATGGATTTTACATGATTTTTCTCTGTAAAAATCATTTTCTGTAATTAACTTATTTAGAAATTTAGTGTGTTTTCTATTTCTAAAATAGTTGAAAGCTAAAATTGACAAGTTAAACAATTTTGAAGTAGTCACAATCCAACATTTGGATTCAGGATTTTTCATGATTTCTTCTGACTAGGCACAACATGAATTTTGCAAGGGAGACGTATAGTCTGTTGAATTATCCCCTATATATTACTGGTATTTATTGATCCCAAACTAATGATGAAAAGCAAAATTGATGTTGGCGAGAAGACCAAGATGTGAAACTAGATACTCCTAAAAGGCATTCCCTCCTTCTCATTCCTGTGCTTCATTCATCTTAACATCTGCAAATGATGGAAAGTGTTTCTTATATTGGATTGTCAGAACATTAGAATGTCTTGGAGAATATTTTCAATTTCTATAAGCACCTTCAATAACCAGGATTGACTGCTGTTTGGATTGGAATCTTATACATATTAATGTTTGTTTTTACATTAATCTGATGGATTACTCATTACTTTTGTAGAGTACAAGTTTATTATTCTTAAATGTGAATGTTGTTGACAGTAACTTTGAAGTTTCGGCCAGTTAAGTCATCATTGGACTACCTGTCCGGTGATGGCTTAACTGGCCAAAACTTTGAAGTCGCTGTCAATAATATTCTTGTTTAAGAATGATATATTTCACTGATTGGTTATGATTAAATGACTGCTGAAGCTATGTAATGCAGTGTGCATTACATAATACACATGACTAAATTGTTGACATCCTTGTTTATTGGATGTTTAGTCAGTCTCTTGCACAATGATGAAACAATTGTAAACCATGGAATAAATGTAATACCATATACTCCATTCTTCACACACATATATATAAAGCAGTATAGTAACATTTAAGTGTTGCTAAGATGCTTGGAATGATATAAATGGTGGTGGTCACAGACGGAATGCCACCTTTCAGTATTTAGTTCCCGTCCTTATACATTCCGAAATCCAATCTTGCCATAGTCAATGTTGCTTCTCATTTCTCCAGGGAGAAGCACATATATACCAGTCATATACTAGGCTCATTTCAACTGACTATATCCCTTCTTCCCTACAAATTTGTGGGTTTTTTTGCCAATCTGAAAAATATGTCTTCTAGAAGTGGTTTAATAAACATTTAAGAAATCCTAAATGAATTTTATATCCATAAAAACCAAAAACAAAACTAAGATATAAATAAAATGATTTGGAACTGAAATTAGGGGTTTAATTAAAAATAAAATTAATGCAATTCTGAACACTGCCTTTCACCAAAGAACTGTTTTCTTCTTGGAGTAAAGGTTAGTGTTGGAATAGATGAAACTTGTTCTTCATGATTTTTAAGTCTGATGTTATTTCCATCTTTGTGAAACAACATGCTGGATGTTTATAATATTAAATCTACTACTGATAGATGGAACTGGCATGAACAAAGGTTTTCTATGTGACTTTGAGAATGATTGGTGATTCTATAGAGAAGGAGCAATACAGGGCTGTTTGTAGATGATTCTTTTATGGAATTATCTTTTGGGAGCAGTGACCAGGTTCAACATGGTGGAAGACTGAATATAGCAGTTTATGCAGATATCACTTCACACGACAATTAATGCCACTTTTTACAAATGTCTGATTATTGAAAAAACAAAACAAAAACAAGGGAAACCTATTAACCATTGTAGAGAAATCCAATTGGTTACTTGTGGTGGTGGTAGTTGTTTTTTCTGCAGAGTGAAGTCGGCACCTTACAGTGTCAAAGCATATTCACTTTCTAAATATTGTTTCTATGACGGCTAATTCTTCAGTCTGTCGCAATGTATTCTACTAAGAAACCAAACATCTACTGTCCTGTTTATCTACCTATCTAGCCATCCATCTATCTGTGTCTATTTATCTATTGATCTGTGTGTCTATCCATCTACCTACCTACCTACCTACCTACCTATCTATGTCTTATCTCTCTATTTACCTATCTTATCCTACCCTGTGTAAGTGTATGCGCCAGCTGCACGACCCACAATCAATGCTTGATCTGCCTTTTTACACGGGACTGCTCCCATATTTACATTTCCTTATTGCTAAGAATTTCAAGTTGCAATCACACTTCAATTCTTCTTTTCTGACCAACAAAGTTGCATAAAAAATAAAATGTTTTTTTCAGCTTTGAAAACCTCACTGCCATGCCCTTGTTTATATTTTTCAATCACCTGACATGAAACTATTTTCACGTCTCTCTTCTGTTACCTTTTTAATATTTTTTCCCCTCATAACTAATGAAAAAAACTTGCCCAACAACACAATAAGAGATGTTTATAAACAGATTTTTTTTTTTTTTTCAAAACCAGCCAAAATGTTTCAGAATTCTACTGTTCTATTGATGGTATCTTTATGTTCTTTCAAATCAATCTTTTTGGAAACTGATGCAGCTTTGATGAATTTCAAAATTAAAAAAAAAAATATTTGTTTCTTGTCGAAATAATTTAAAAAATGAGTTTGGGGTTTTTATTGCTAATTTAAGAGAAATTTTTCCAATAAAGATGTGTGTTTTTGCTATTGTATTGAGCTAAAATTGATTATTTAGCTTACTTTCAATGTAAAAGAGGAAGTAAAAAAAACAAACAAACCAGCAAACAATGCTATAACATACAAAAATAAATGTCATGTATGAGACAATAGTCCAGTGATCAAGACTCAAGTATGATGGACAAAGTACCTAACGAGTAATTAAAAAAAACAAACAAACAACAAACTAACATGTTCTATATAAAATATTTCGGGTCATTGCAAGAAAATGGAACAAGATGATTAAAAAAAAAAAAAGAGAAGCAAAGCAACTACTATGCTAGAGAAAGATTTTGTGAAGAGAACACTGCTAATAGAGTGTGTGCCAAAACAGTTGAGAGGAATTTTATTTGAACTTTTGTTAGATTTCTGATTACTGTTTGGAATATAAGAAAATGGTTTCTGTAAGTAATGGAAATATTAAAGAAAGCCAAAAACAAAAAAAAAATTATGAAAAGAAAAAAATACGGTACCCCAAGATCAGATATCGTTCTTGAAGGATTTTGTTGTATTTTGAACTGTTTCAATTAACAAAGGTGTCTGGAGGGAAAAGTCTGTAGCACAATGTGTTAGGAAGTCGTTAGAGGTCGGTTTAATTGAGGGAAGAGATTTGAAAGTCTTTCTTTTCTTGAAAATGGTGATTATTTCCTAAAAATTCTGATCTTGTTTCATAGAAGAAAGAAAAAAAAAAAGTCGTTTTATGCTTAAAATGTCAGGCACGATATAAGACCTCCAACAGAAGTGGAACGATTTCTCATAGGAATCAAAATTGGATTTCTGTATTTTTAGAAAGTTAACACCAAAGACAATAAAATGTAATTTTAAGGCTCCAATCTGATCTGGCAAAGTTTCTACAGCTGGATGCTCTTACTAACGCCAACCACTTTGAGAGTGTAGTGGGTGCTTTTTATGTGCCACCGGCATGGGAGCCAGTCAGGCGGCACTGGCAATGACCAATCTTGAATGGTGCCTTTTACATGCCACCGACACAGGCATTGACCACGCTCGAATGGTGCTTTGTGGATTTAACATTTGTTTTCCATGCTGGCATGGGTTAGATGGTTTGACCGGGCTGGTCAGCTGGAGGGCTGCACCAGGCTCCAGTTGTCTATTTTGGCTTGGCTTTTATGGCTGGATACCTTTCCTAATATCAACCAATGTTCAGAGTGGACTGGCTGTCTTTTACATGTCATTGGCTCGAGTGCCTTTTATGTGTCACTGGCCACGGCCACGGCCATGATTTCTCCGAGCTTGATGTGTCTTCTCAAATCGCCAGAAGTCTTGGTCACTTGTCAATCACCTCCGTGAAACTCAACAACCAAAGATCATATTTCATCACCTTGTCCTGTGTCTACCTCTTCAACAGGTTCCTTTCGTGTTCACACACAATGTCTGTGTGTATATTTATGTATAAATACAAATGTATAATACTTCTATGGTTGCCTCTTGTCTCTCTGAGAAAGACTGTTCTGCAGTTTCTTTGTCGAACGACCTGCACCAATGATTTGTTTATTGTAGCCAAATGTTTTTGTGTTGCACATCAGCTCGCTCCCTGCATCCAACCGACATTGCCACTAGAGGGAGGCACAAGTTTGCCATGCATCAGACATTGGAATGGTCACATAGCAAAGTGGCATGAATTGTTTTGCTCAAGAACACAGCATACTGCCCGGTCTTAGAATTGAACCACAGTCTCATGGTAATGAGTGCAACACCCTAATCACTAGGCCATGTGCCTTCACACACACACATATAAGTATATCTATGCTTTTGTCTGTCTGTCTGTCTATACAATATGCATTCCAGAAGTTTTGAGACGTTTTTCAGGAGAGACATTTATTTCAAAGAAGTACAAAATTCTGATCTCCTTCAAAGTTGGACCCTCATACTGCAATGCACTTGTTCTGGTGCACCAGCCACTTCATAAAGGGTCCCATGAATGTCCTCCGAAGAGGTGTCCAGGACTCTTGCCATAGCCCCCTTCAGCTTGGGGAACAATCAAAAGTTACAAAAAGCAAAAGTGAAGGGCACTGTTAGGGTTCGTCACAGAGTGTCCTGGCATGAAATTCCGTGCCTCTTTGGATCTACAAGAGTAATTAAGGCAGCAAGTTGATAAATCGTTAATGCTTAGCAGCGTTTCTTCTGACTTTACTGCCAAGGTTGACTTTGCCTTTCATCCTTCCGGGGTCAATAAAATAGGTACCAGTTGTACACTGGAGACAATGTACTTACTCTTTCCACCGAAACTGCTGGCCTTGTGTCAAAATTGGAAATTGATATTGATGTTAATAAGTGTATGTATATGTGCATATATACATATGATGTATGAGGGTTTGACAATTTCCTACTGAACAACCACACAAATGATTTGTATATAGCGATCAAATGTTTGTGGAGACATAAGCTCACTTCCTCCAACAAATCGATATTACCTGTTCAGGTGCAACTGGGTGCTACCACATGTCAGGTGTCGAAATGATCGCAGAGCAATGTGAAATGAAGCACTTTGCTTGAGAACACAACGCCCAGTCTGGGAATCGAACCCACGATCTCGCAATCGTGAGTGTAACATCCTGACTACTAAGCCATGCACCTTCATACACACACACATACATATGTATAGGTGCAAGTGTGGCTCTGTGGTAAGAAATTTGCTTCCCAACCCCATGGTCCCAGGTTCAATCCCACTGCATAGCACTTTGAGCAAGTGTCTTTTACTGGAGACCCAAGCTGACTAAAGCCTTGTGAATGGGTTTAGTCGATGGAAACTGAAAGAAACCTCTTGTATATGTATGTATATATTGTTTGTTTGTGTTACTGTCTCATTTGCTTGGCTTCAAGTGATAGTTGTATATGAATGTCACCATCATGCAAGTGGTGTCCTTCCAATGAAAATGTGTCTAGTCAAAGGAAGTTTTACTTTGCTTGGAAAGAGGTAAGGATTAGTGACAGGAAGGGCATCCCAGCTGCAGGAAATCCACCTGAACAAACTCTGTCCTTCTCATGCAAGCATGGAAAAGTGGATGTTAAACAATTGTGATGTGTGTGTGTATAAATATATGTATATATATATATATATATATATACACACACACACACACACATTACAATTGTTAGAGTGCCTCTATATAGTGTGCCACTCGGGCACACTATATAGAGGCACTCTATCGATGAATGATGTCAGGGAACAGAGACCTGTGCATAAAGTTCTCAGATCAGCTAATCCCAGATTAAGGACATTACACTGAAACAACAGGATTTGGTGAACTTATGAATGGTCTGAGGGAGGTTTAGCTGCTGCTTCTTATGAAGGTGGTTTGCAGTGGAGTGAAATATTTTTCTGTGAAGAAGTTTACCATTTAGAAGAGAATCCTTCGGTAAACTCTGCCCTTTGTCAACAGGAAATGGTTCTGCCAAAAATATGAAATTTACTCATGGAAAAATAATTTGGTTGAAAGTAAGACAGTCTTAGATTTCATCCTGACATTTGATGTATTTTGGAAGCAAAATATTCTAAACATCTGTTCCTGTTGCCATAGACAATTGGTACTTCATGAAAATTGAGACAGTTTCTGAAAGAGAATTAGAAGGAAGGGCCAAAATGTGGATAAATTTTCTGATAAGGATAACTTTTTTGAAATATATGTAACGTATAATCAGCAAACAATTCTAACTGATGGGAATTTTAGCAATGGCATTGCAGCAATTGGGTTTCAAAGAAAATCTTCAAGATCTTCGAAATAAAGCACATGTGTGCCATTGCAAAGATTTCCTTCAAAAGAAGTACATGCTACTCATTAGATTCCAATAAAAGAATAACTACAATTAAAAAAAAAACAAGATCTTTCTGCCAAATCCATTGGTTATCAAAGAAATCCTTTATAAACTAGAATTTCTTTACATTTTGTTTTTCCTTTTCATTATCTGTCTTGTAGAAGTGAATGTATTATTGTTTCTGCCAGAGGAACATAATACCGAAACACAGTACTAAAGAATTCACAACAAGAGATGAAGGGAAACAAAGAATATGAATCTGTATTCTTTGATGCAGAAATGGCTGAAGCTAGAAACAATGAGAATAATGAAAGAAAGATATGAGAAGAATAATAAAGAATTAAATCAAGCTAAATGGTAAATCTATAATTATAGGAAAAAAAGGATATAAATATAAAGGGAAGAAGACGACGAAGAAGAAGAAGAAGCTAGATGAGTTCAGTAGACAACATAGTGGAAGAGAAGTCAGTAAATGGATACAACAGGGAAATAAGAATAGGTTTTACATAAGAATTGAATGAAGAAGAAGAGATTCAAAGGAAGAAAGAGAGAGAGATTATGAAGAATAGAAACTAGCTTCAGCAGCAGATAATGATGTGTGTGTGTGTGTATGTAGCATATGTAATGTATTTATGTATATATGTGTATGTAGGCATGCGTGTATGTATGTGTACATGTACTTATGCATATATGTATGTATGAATGCTTCTTTCTCTCTCTGTGTATAAATGCATGTATGAATGTGTGTCTATGTATGGTATGTGTATATGCATGTACTTATATGTATGTATGTTTCTTTGAAATGATTTTAAGTTTTACCATTGAAGAATTCAAGCTGGTCACTCACAAGAGGGACTTGTGGTTACCTGAATTGGTTGATGTGTGTGTGTATGGATAAACCTGCACTTGTGTGTGTGTGTGTTTGTATACTTGTGTGCATACGTATAATGATGATGATAATCAGCATCATCATTTTAAGTTAACTTTCCATGCTGGCATGGGTTGCACAGACTGTCATTGTTCATACCAGTTATTATTCAGGGTTACTGCCTTCCTAGATAGGTCAATTAATCATATTTGCTTGTGTACTTCATTTTCAGTTTAGTTTCTAAAGCTGGATACATTTCCCAACACCAACCTCTTTACAGAACGGACTGGGAACATTTTATTGGGGCACCAAAACTAAAGAGGTTGTCATGTCCTCAGCAAGACTAATGAGTCTTCTTGGTCCTGCGTTGTTTCAGCACAGATGCCAACCATTTTAAGACATCTTCTGGTCTATTGAACGTACATTATCATGATACCAGATCTCATGAGTTTGCCGTGTACTCCTATAAGACTAAAAACCTTCACTACTCTCTGTTCACTCAAGCAGTGAGACTAACAGGATGATTGGAAGGTAATGCAATGACAGAAGCAAATCCAGGGTGAATGCATGAAAAGAGCAGGAATAGGATACGGAATGGGGGTGATTGGGGGCTGAGAGGGTGGTTGAGGGATGAGTAATGGAAGGGAGGCAGTGATGGCAGTTACATGTTTGCTTTTGAGAGTCAACGAGTGATGCATAGCAGAAGAGTTGGGTGGCGGTAAGAGAGATCAATGATAGGTAGCCTGGGGAAGAGGGAGTAGCGACTAGCGGCACAGATGGAATATGGAATGGTGTTTTGGATAGAAAGAGATCCATAAACCTTGTGATGGGTGAGAGAAACTAATTGATAACGATAGTGATTGAATACAGATAGGTTGAATTTCATTCTTCTTTACATGAGAAGTGAATGTACATAAATTCACTTCTCAACCAAACAATCTGTCCATTATTTATCTTCTGAGTCTTTGCTCTAAGTGACTGAACAAATCAGTGAGCAGTGAGAGTTCTTTAGTCTTACACAGTACATGGCCACCTCTCTAGTGCTAGTGCCAAGATAAAGTACACCCTGTACATTTCCATAGTTTGATTGGTAAATGAGTGGAGAATGATTCATAGTCTTTAGTCTCATTGAGGATGTGTCTGGTTTTTACTTTCTTTCGAACCAACTCGGATTTCCAGCTCTGAACCACAATATCCCCATATGCCATAAAAGGCATGGCTAACCCATTGAGAGGCCAGAGAACCTATGTAAATGTTTACTGGCTGCCCAGTATTTGTTGGTGTGTATCAGTCAACAGAGGGCAAACATCAAAGGAAAGTTACAGAAGTTTTTCCTGCCAATTTGTAATTGAAAGATTCTAGAAAGTCCTTGACCCCCCACAAGGACCTGACAATCTCACTTGTGCTGGTGTTATGATAAAAAGACACTCAGTCACTCTGTAAAATGGTTGGTGATAGGAAGAGCATCCAGCTGTAGACACCAAGCAAGAAATGAAACGATTCTGACCTCTGAACCATAGCAACTCTTCTGACTCATGCTTGCATGGAAAGCAGGCATAGAATGATGATGATGATGATGATGATGATGATGATGAAACAATATCATGCAGGTTATAAATTTATACACAAAACTACAACTAAGAACGTTTATAGATTGTAAAATTATTGCAGATTCTTTAGATTACTTAACTAATATCTAAAATTTAATTAAAACATATTTAAAATTATTTCTAGCTTTGAAATCTCACTTTAAAATAATTTATCTGAAGTAGTATAAACTCAAATATTTACAAAAGAATATAATTGAATTCCTTCACACTATTCCTCCGTATATACCTGGTACATATTTTATTCGTTCTGGTGGGATTAAAACCAAATTGACTAAGGAAGGAACCCAGAAACTAGGAATTCGAAATCCTCAACAAAAAATAGTTGTTTAGCCTTAGGTCAGCCCCGTCATTTAAGACAATCCATCTGTGACCACCATCTGTTATTATATACCAAGTTCGACAAATTTTCAGTCTCCTTTCATTTGAAGATAGTAGATTGTGATTGGAAGGGAGGTAGGATGTTGACTGCTATTTTTAGCCGGTCAAACGGCCATGTAGAGTTCGCAGTGATTCTACAAATGTTACTGTTTAACCTCAGATCAGCAGACCTATAATGAAAGGCATTCCAGTCACAACCAACCCCTCTTATTCCCATGCATAGAGAACTCAAGATTATATTATCCAGCACCTCCATTTTTTAAAAGACGATGTGATTTGGCTGCTATTTCTAGCAGACTACATTGACGCTGAATCTTTGGCTCTACAGCAGTGACTGATAGTGGTAATGTTCAACTGTCTCTACAGAGGCTTTCTAGTCACACCATTTCTCTAGCTAATAGACAAAGCCATGAATCAACACATCATATAAGTCTGTTATTTATTTTATGAAACTGAGACGAGGAATAAATGAAGAACCACATTGATTCCAAGAAGGAAAATAATATCGAGAGAAGATATTCCGGAACTTTACGACGAAGTTCGGAAGAACGAGTCGAAGATTGACGGAATCTGACGGAATCTGACGGAATCTGACGACAATGACACAATCGAAAAACATAAATTTTGTATTTTATTGTAATAAATTAATAAAATATATTTAAAACACCTTGTGTGTTATTATTAATTTTAATTCAATATTTCTTCATACATATACGCAGAACATAATCTAGAGATAATTAAAATATTTAGAAATACGAAACAGAGCGTGTCTCTTTCCATTTAATGTCGAATCCTTTTGGTGAATTCCTGAAAGCTTTCCCCCAAACATGAATACTTTCCTCTCTCGAGCAAATACAATCTTTGCCTTCACGCTGAGTGTGATGGCTGTCCTCACCTTTGCCTGTTTTCTATCCACAGGACTTATTAACCTTAAAGCTGACACAAGTATCAAGACAGGCCGTGTCCATGTGTAAGTATACTGTTTAACCCTAGGTCACAGTCCTCACTGGGAAGACACTTCATCATAGCCATTCCAACCGTGACTGTTCACTCCTCTATGATTGTATTATCCATTCTTTCTTGAGGCAATGGTGTGTTCATTAGTTAGAGAGAGATCTGAGAAAGATTTGGCTGCTATTTTTAGCAGCTCCCGTTTGCTTGAACATACACATACGTCTGTCTATATACACGCATATCTATACACACACACACACACACATGTATGGTGGTTATAATCACATACAATGCTACTGTACTGAAGAAGTATTATATATATATATATATATATATATATATATATATATATATATATGGGTGTATACACACACAATGACAAATTTTAAAATATATGCTTTCAGCCTATCTTTCCTAGAATAATCAAAAGGTTATTGATTATTGTTTAGCTCATCTGATTTCATTCTTCATTCATCCTTTCATCGATCCTTTGTTGAATTCCTATAATTGCTGTTTGAATAAATTGCTGGTTCCTCATTTCGTGTTTCCCACAACTTCCTTTTGTCATGTTTATGTCTCTCGCCTTAAATGACACGTATACTTTATAATGTACGGGCGGTAGACTGACTAACTTAAAAATCTTCATAAACCCTGACGTTTATTAGAGCAAAACATTGTATAAATATGATTGAAGGCTCCAGTTGGGTCTAAGTTCATCGGGAAATTAAAACAAATATGGAAATATGGGTTTGAATTGATTCATTTCTTTTTAATCTCGCTGAATTGATGACGACAAGTTGTTGATGATAACGATGATGATTGTTGTTGGTTAATCTCGGGTCTGTGGTGATTTAGCAGACTGATGAGTAAAGGCGTTCCAACTGTGACTGTTCCATCATTTTGTGTATTCATAAATAAATATTTACAATGTGTCTTGTTTTAAAGTTGAAATGGGATTGGAGCCAAAGGAGATCCTCTCTCGTTGGTTCCATTTTAATAATCCTTTGGGTCTACTAAAGGCGCAAGGCTTGAAATTTTACGCGAGGAGCAAAATCACCACGGCGGAATTTGAACTCGGAACGTAAAGACAGACAAAATGCCGCTAAGCATTTTGACCGGCGTGCTAACGATTCTGCCAGCTCGCCGCAAATAATAATAATAATAATCGATTACATCGACCCCAGTGTTTCACTAGTACTTAATTTATTGATCTCGAAAGAATGAAAGACAAAGTCGACCTCGGTGGAATTTGAACTCAGAACGAAGCCGCAGACAAAATACCGCTAAGCATTCCGCCCGGCGTGCTGATGATTCTACCAGCTCGCCACCTTAATAATATTAATATTATATATATGCTTGAGTCAAGGCATAGAACGCAACCCTTGATATCAGCAGTGGGGCCCGACGGCATATGCTGGTTTACCCCCGCCACATCATGCTGGTTCCATACCCCTTTGAGCAACATCAAATTCCCTCCTCCTCCATCCACACACACTCACCATATACTCTTTCCAGTTAAGAGTTCTGGTAAGTTCATTTTCTCTTGGACTTCCCTCTGTCTCCTGTTTCTGAAGAAAAGCTTTGCTCAAAACATAAAACCACCTTTCTTTCCTTTCCTGAGCATCTGCTAATACTTTACATGCACCATGTCCTCGCATTGTTGTTTTTTTGTGTTTGTTTTTTTATTTATTTATTATATATATATATATACACACATCCACACACGTTACCCTACTTGGTGTCTTTTATGTCTTTAGCTGATTTCTGCCTATTGTAAGCCTAACAAGCCATATTTGCTTCTTGCCTCTGTCGTTGTTTAACTCCAGGACAACCATAAACAGGCAGACCTTTGATTGTCCCAGTTGTAAACATCTTGTTCCTTTTTCCCTTGCATGTCTCTGGTAGAATCCATTCTGTTACAAAAATAACGACCAAATCTTTGATCCTAATGTCCTCCAGCAAAACCCCTCCGCCGCCATCACCAGCCAATTTTTGAGACCCTAAAAAGGGGTTGGCTGTATTGTCCTTCCACTTCTGATTAAGTCATTATTGAAATGTTTATATTAAATCATTTTCTAAATGATTTTTTAAAATTTCTTTTATTTAACAGCAAGAATTTACACGATTACCAAGCTGAACGAGAGAGAAGTGATCTTGGATATTTTGTCTTTGACCTCTATTCAGATATCCTTTTTTAATTATATTTTCACATTGTTCCATTTTTATCTCCCTTCTTCTGTTTTATACTCCAAATTTGTCCCCTTTTTTTACCTTGTTGATGTTCATCAAACCCCTGATTCCTCAGTTACTGGGTTTGTCGTTAATAATATCTATTCTCTTTCTATTTAATGTTTAAAAGATATCATTAAGTAATTTTTTTTGAAGATAACAAAGATGGTTATAATTATAAAAAGTAATTAATTATCTATTTCCTTAACAATCCTAACATATTTCTAGATTATTTAATTGGAATGTGAAACTTCTGTTTCTTTATCTCACAGCAGAATATGAAACGGCAGATCATGTAAGAACATTTTAAATGTTATTCTCAGCTTTCTTAAAGCCATTTCTTCCTTTTATTTCTAAATTTACAAATATTTCAAAATATCATTTTTCATCTTTAGGTTAGGAAACATTTTCTGTGTTCAAATTCTGCTGAGTTTGATGTCTTTCAACCTCCCAGGATCAATAAATACCAGTCTAATACTGAGACCAGTCTAATCAGCTATAGCCACCCACTACATTTGAGGCCTTTTGCCTCTAACAGCTCAATATCGATATCTATTCTCTCTCTCTGTCTCTCTCTCTCCTCTCTGTCTCTCTCTCTCTCTGTCTCTCTCTCTCTGTCTCTCCTCTCTCTGTCTCTCTCTTCTCTCTGTCTCTCTCTCTCTCTGTCTCTCTCTCTCTCTGTCTCTCTCTCTCTCTGTCTCTCTCTCTCTCTGTCTCTCTCTCTCTCTGTCTCTCTCTCACTCTCACTCTCTCTCTCTCTGTCACTCTCTCTTTCTCTCTCTCTCTCTCTCTCTCTCTCTCTCTCTCTCTCTCTCTCTCTCCTCTCTCTCTCTCTCTCTCCTCTCTCTCTCTCTCTCAGGGCTTTGTCAGTCAGAGTAGTTAATATCTGGTTGAATGAGAGTTTGGGGGGTGTTGACTAAAGTTGTTGCTAAGCTCTAGATCTGTTCTGATTAGTTGACATAGAATTAAAGGCATTGAAAACATGACCGTTCCATCTTCTTTTCGACAATAGTGTATCCAGGACCACGTCCTTCTAAGACAGTTAGGTGTAATTTGAGGTTGACTTGGCTGCTCTTTCTAGCAGGTCAAGTGACGACCACCTAGAAGCATCACAATATCATTGTGAGTGATTGTTATTGTTTCATAACGAGAGACACTTTTTCTGTTGGTCTGTCTTTGACTCTGCTCCGTCTCTTGTGTGTTTATGGAATTAATACCTACCCCTTTTCTGCAGGAGAAAGCAGGGCCATTACCTTGAAGATACCAAGCTCCCGTCTTCTTCTTTCCTCGTTACTAAAACCTTAGTCTTGGCTAAGTTTACTGATTCTAGGTTTAGCTGTCATAACCGAAATTTTCCTCTCCAATTCTCTGATAGATTCAGCCATGAAAATCAGATCATCAGCAGACGAGAGTTCCAGTCTTAAACTCTTCTGTGATGGTCTGGAGGACTATGATAAGTTAAAGAGGGTTAATGACGGAACCTTGATGGACTCCTATCATCATACTAAATTCACTCTGACATCATTGTTGAGTCTCCTTTTCCTGGCATCTTTCTACTCAGCTTGGACGGCCCTCACAAGCCATGTGTCTGCATAGCTTAAATGTGAGGTATTAGATTAATTATTTTCATATCGTGTTACTGTCTCCCTTACTCCTCTCGTCAACCAATTTCCCATGACTGAAACATTACTAAATCTTTAATTATTGGAATTTATTTCAGAAATTCAATCAAGTCATCTTTGGGACAAAATTATTAAACGTGGAGAAAATGCATTATTGGATTATAGAAGTATGAACACGAAATACCATTTTTGGGATCTTGGAAATGGTTTACGGTTAGTATGTTGTCTTTTATTATATTGTGCCAAGGGTTGACGGCTCAAGAATTTCAGGTTTCAAAACTGATAGAAATTATTGCAGTTAATGGAATAGAAAGTAATTTTGGTTTTTTTAGTGTGAAATAAAAGTAATTTTTTTTCACACAACGAATAAATTATATACATATATATATATATTTATATATATATATATATATATATCATCATCATCATCATCATCATCATCATCATCGTTTAACGCCCGCTTTCCATGCTAGCATGGGTTGAGACGATTTGACTGAGGACTGGTGAAACCGGATGGCAACACCAGGCTCCAATCTAATTTGGCAGAGTTTCTACAGCTGCTTGCCCTTCCTAACGCCAACCACTCAGAGAGGTGTAGTGGGTGCTTTTACGTGTCACCCGCACGAAAACGGCCACGCTCGAAATGGGTGTCTTTTATGTGCTACCTGCACAAGCCAGTCCAGGGGCACTGTCCTCACCTTAGCAGCCTATAAGTGTTAGAAGAGGTGACGCTGTATAATTTATGTATTTATTTTGTAGAACACTCTTAGTATATACCCCCCCCCCCGCCGCCACCAGCTGTAACGCTGCTATTCATAATCCCTGTCAGTGCATTCCCTCGTGATGTATATATGGGGAGCATCCTCCACATCATCGTCTAACACCCGTTTTCTAAGCTGGCTTGGATTGTTCGGTTGGTTTCTTGTACTAAAGTGAACGGAATGTTTTGCTGAGGAAACCTGATAAGACTGAAACATGTCTTTTGTATTCTGTTGGCTTAAAAGATCGGATCTGTTCCAATTGCAATTGTCAATATAGACTTAAAATGTTTGTTTCGTAGATTCCGATGGAGTTATGTCCCTTGTTTTCAGATTTTTCTGTTTTTAAAACCCCGCCAGCGGGCGTCTGTCGAATTGCAACGGTCAGCCGAGGCAACGCTCTACTGTACTTCTATTTGTTAGGTACGGCACTCCTCCTCCACTCCCCTTGTAGCCATTGTTACTCACCTCTTTCACAGACGGCAGCAGATTGTTGGAATTAACGGAACGAGCAATGCCTTGCGATGTTTAGTTATGTCTCCGAGTAACGTCCTCCGTTTAAATTACATTTGGCTCAGTGAAATAAATACCAGTCATGTCCTGAAGTCATCGAATCAATTATTTCACAGTGATCCAATTTTAGGAATTATTTCCCCAAACAGGTGAGACTGGTTGAATGTTTCCAGAGGGATGTTACGCTATTTCAATTACCTCCCTTTACAATCTGTGTTCTATCCCTGCTGTGGTCTTCACCCTGTAGCCGTCCATGAAACCCATTAAACAGTTTTATTGAAGAAGCATTTAGTGATGGAAAGAGTGAATGCCTTCCAGACATTTTCAAAATTAAATTAAAAGTATCTTTTGTTATAAATATAGGAAAGAAAGTGTTTAACAAAAATGATTTTTATCATGTCCACAAATACTTCAGCTGAATTCCTCTGTAAAAATTTAATTTTCTATTTTCTGAAGAGGAATTGTTTTAATTGATGTTATAAGATATTTTCTTGTATTAATATTTGACTTTTTGCTTTCTTCCTTCCACAGTGGAAACAAAAACGTGACCTTGTCGCTGTCGTGGAATGTGATACCAAACGCTGGAACTTTACCCAAAGTTGTTGCAGACGGAAAATATAACTTCGCCTTCCCAGATCACTACACTTCTTTTCGACCCTAAACAATTTCATTTCTCATTTAATTGATTTTATTTAAGTTAATAAAAAATATTTTGTTTTCAAAAAAATTTGTCATTGAATAAATTTGTCTTTTTTCTATTTAATAAACCGGGTTTGATGAAATTTGAAATACAAGTTTTTATGGGGTTGGCTAAGTCAGCTTGTTGCCATTTGTTCTGGTCTCCTGTCCTCTCCCTTGTAAAGGTTTGACATCAACCTTCAACCCTTCTAGTCATGTCTTAGTCTCCTCTGGTGGACTCCTATCTTGATAATTCCTCACAGTTTCCCTTCCAGTGTGATTCTTCATCGTTCATACCTCTGACATCAGTTTTTCATTTCATCTTCTCTCTGCTTGTTAACCTAACATAACCAGTGGAATACAAAGAATGAAAATAACTGTGACCAGGCTTCAGATTAGATCGTGTTACTGAGCCATAACGTGGTGTGGTGACAGCTGCAATGTGGTTTACTCATCCAAACCGTTCCACAAATAACAACAAACTCTACAGACCAGCAATGTTTGGACCCTGAAAGAATTCAAGAAATGTTTTGTCACTGAACATTTTAAAAAAGATCTGGCTGGCAATATTTCTCTTTTTGGGAAAGTTCATTTCAAACTGGCCGTACCACTATAAATATGTTTCTACCAGGTCAGGAATTTCTGGAATATATCCAAAATTTCTGAATTGAAAGTCCCTAATAACAATACAAGCATTTCGTCACAAGCCTTGAGAAAAAGCAGAATCAATTAAATAAACGTAAATATATTTGATTAGCATTTTTAAAATTGACTCTGGAAGTAGGAAAGCTTAAGTCGATTCAGAAGGGGAATGTATGGTACCTCAGCACAACCTAGCAGCTGATATTTATGGTACCTCAAAACAGTAGATATGGTACCTTAATAGAGTGCTGTGGATAGCATGTTGCTATCTAAGATATTTTACTGTGGTGTAACGATCTCAGTACAATGTTGTACGTGCAAATGTCTTGGATTATATTGTCCCAAGAATCGTTTATTTCTTCAAGACATTAAAATGTGATTTGAAGTAGGTTTGACTGCTATTTCTTACACGTCATGTGACTGCCTCTAGAGCGTTCCTCGACGTATTGGGACAAAAATGTATGCTGTTAGTCAAGTCCTTTTTCAGTTTCCTCCTTTCAGCTCTGATACAATAAAGTACCAGTTATATTTTGAGGTCGATTCAATCTGGCTCTTACAAAGCTGCAGCCTAATGTTAAAGATCATTAAAATATATCTTAGGAGGATTATGTATAACGTAGCACTCAATAGGGCAGTTTGTGTAGAGTTGGGGGTAAAATGACGGGCAACCAATTTTGGGACACAGTTTTGTAAATATTTCATTTATTCCAAAAATATTCTTTAGGTGAAATTGATAGCCAAGATGATCTATTGATATTACTTTGTTTTAAATCATGAAAAATCAAATAATTATGTGTATTTCACGTGTTAATTAGGAAAGGAAACAAACGTCTGTTAATTTCAAAATCAGGAATTTAAAGTGTCTAAGGTAGACAACTCAAACTGTCTTAGTTGCTAAGTGTTTATATATATGAGAGTTGTTTCCCTTGCCCCAGTAAAAAAAAAAATCCTGCTTGTTGCGGATATTCTGTGAACATTATGCAGAATGTATTGCTATGTGCTGGAGTAGTTTCCTCGTTTGACTGGGATTAATTAATTAAGCAGACAGCAGTTAATTTGCATAAATATATAACTGAAAGGATTAATATACATCGATATAAACAAAGACAAGAATGGATATAGTAACGAGTGTATATAAAATGAGACTGTCAGCTCGTATGGTTGAAGTTAAGACGTTTCCTGTGTGTATAAACCACATTTTGTAAACATCGCATTTTGTATACATCCGCTCACCTTGTTATCAGAAATAGACGCATCCAGGTCATCGGATTTATTATATTTCATTAGTTTATGCTGTCTGTCTGTCTGTCTGTCTAAATATATACATACATATATATATATATATATATATATATATATATATATATATATATATATATATATATATATATATATATATATTCGTATATGTAATTTGAGATGTGCGGATCTCGATCCTCGCTAGGTGTCCCTTAATGTTAAAATACTTTGATTAAAACGAATCCTTCACATAATTTACTCTCTCATACACACACACACACACACACACACACACACACACACACACGCGCGCGCGCGCGCGCGCGCGATAAATTTGCTCTCTACAAAAGTAAGGAGTAACCCATCAGATTAATATAAAATTGCTTTTATTATAACTGAACATAAAAAAACAAACATCAATATATATATATATATATATATATATATATATATATATACACGTGCGCACGCACACACACACACACACACGCACACACACACACGCAAATGAAAATGTGAAAGAAAACATTTAAAATTTACTGAATCGGTTGTGCAGTGAAGAAGATCGTTTCAGAACCACATAGTCCCAAGTTCAGTCCTACTGCATGGCACCTTGGGCAAGTGTCTTCTACTATAACACTAGTCGATCAGAGCCTTGTGAGTGAATTTGATAAACGGAAACTGAAAGAAGCCCGTCGTACATGTGTATGTAATATGTATATATATGTATATGTATATATGTGTGCGTGCTCATCTTTGTGAATGTGTTTGTCCTCCATCACCGTTTGGCAACCGGTGTTGGTGGTTTTACGTCCCTGTAACTTAGCAGTTCGGCGCAAGAAACGGATGGAATAAATACCAGGCTTAAGAAGAAAGTAAGTACAGGGATCGGTTGTTCGAATGAAACCTTTGGCGGCAGTGCTCCAGCATGGCCACAGTCCAATGACTAAAACTAGTGAAAGCGAAATCCGGTGACATTCTGCTCTTCCGAACCAGAATATTTCACGAAAAGAAATGGAAATTTTTTTATTGGTTTTGGAAGAAAATGAAAAATGGCTTTTGTTTATTTTTGTGAGGAATTCGTAAAATTTGTGGAAGTTTTTCCGATGGAGATTTTCCAAGGAAGTGGAATGGGTGATGGGAGGTTACGGATGTAGAAAAAATATGGAATTGTTGCTATAAAGGAAAAAAAAAATATTAATTTGAGCGAGGAAGTGTTGAGTTGTTAATTAAAAGAAAAAAATGAATGAATTAATTAGAGCGGCGGGGTTGATGAAGCGGGTGGTGGGAATTGGAGGTGGCTACAGAACGTCGCCAAAGAAATGTTATTTTAAGAAATGTAAGAGTTTGTTCCCCTTAACCAGAACTTTTACCATTTTAAACCTGGCTTCATGGAATGGTAAACCTGTGATGGAATCGAGAAAAATATCAAAATTATTGAGTCAAGGTCAAAGGTAAATTACAGGAATAGTTTATATGAGTTTAGATTTTTGGCGGTGGGAGACGTGGCGGTGGATATTGGCCCCAGGACATTACTGGTATTATATTTTATTAATCCTGGACGGATGAAAGACAACGGGCCTTCTGATTATTTAGATTTCTGCTACAATTATTCCAATCACATCTAGGCTGCTGTAGGGGAATATTAAATTTGGTACCTCAAAGAACTAACATGACAGACTGTAGGCAGTAGTCGTCTTAGTCTTCAGTTATTATTTCAAAGACATCTAAGAGACTTCATGAATATACTAAATAGACCCAAGTAGATAACTGGTATTTTATGAGCCCAGGAAGGATGAAAAGGTAAGTTGACTTCGATGGGATTTGAAGGGAGAACATTAGAGGTCGGAACTAAATACCGTAAGGCATTTTCTATCATGCTGTAACGATCCATAATGTACCATTTTTATAGACACCCCACCCCACCCCTTCTTCTTCTTCTTCTTCTTCTTCTTCTTCTTCTTCTTCTTCTTCTTCTTCTTCTTCTTCTTCTTCTTCTTCTTCTTCTTCTTCTTCTTCTTCTTCTTCTTCTTCTTCTTCTTCTTCTTCCAAAATATAAGAATCCGAGCGGCTTTTGTTTTGGAACCAAATAAAAAAGTTTGCGTCGGTTTAAGTGGCTGATATATATATATATATATATATATATATATATATATATATATATATATATATATATATATATATATATATATATATATATATAGAGAGAGAGAGAGAGAGAGAGATAAATATATATATATATATATAGATAGATAAATAGATAGATAGACAGATAGATATATATATATATACATACATACATACATACATATATATATATATATATATATATATATATATATATATATATATATATATATATATATAGATAGATAGATAGATAGATAGATAGATTCTTATATTTTGGTGTGTGTGAATAATTAAGCACAACCTGAATATAGCCACCTGACGGTGTGTGTCGGGTGTAAGAACTATGCTGGACCTACAACCAAGGCGTTTGTATAAATGTCTTACAACCCACAATGGACAGCTGTTGGTTACAAAATGTGAAGTGAACAGAGGTGGGGTTTGAACCCGGAGCTCAGTAAGTGAACCAGACAGAACAACATCTGTCCGTCTATTGTCTTGTCTAAGGAAGGGGCAAATATTGACCCCAAATTGTAAGGTCATATAGCCCCTATGAAGGGGAATCAGGAAAGGTTGACTATCATGCCGTAACTAAGGACATTAATAACGTAAACAAGGCAAACTGGAATGGTTCTTACCGCAACGCGAAACCGTATGGCAGGCTTCACAAAATGATTTGTTTATCACAAATGCACAAAATAATGATTTCTTATCTCGTTAAATATCAAAACATTTCTAGAGACGAGGCTTATTGGAATAAATGAACACCAGGATATAACTGGTATTTATTTTGGAAACAAACAGAAGAAACTCGAAAGAAAATAATTGACTGCAGCGGGATTTGAACCCAGAAATAAAAAGTGAATACGTGACTGTTTCGTTACCGTCAGAGGAACAAATTATTAGAGAGAGAGAGAGAGAGAGAGAGAGTGGGAGGGAGAGAAAGAGAGAGAGAGAGAGGGGGAGGAGGGAAGGACGGAGAGTGAGATTATGTATATATATATATATATATATATATATATAAATATATATACACACACACGCACTATAAACACATACATATATGTACATACATATACATACAAACACACACATATGTATGTGTGTGTGCTTCTGCGTCAGTATATGTACCTGTATAAGTTTGTGTGCCTATGTGTTTATATGGGTCTGTGTGCATGTGTGTGTTACTAGATGAACCGCTTAAATAAATACCATGCAATGTTATTGAGAACATTAGGATTTTAAACTACATGAATGGGGTCAGTGGATAAGAAGTTACTAGCGTTGGGTATTGGAAATTAAGGTCACTGGTTCGATTCCGGCTTCGTGCGGCGAACACTTGTAATAATACATACAATTACGATGGAAAATCAACCGATGGGAACTTAGCACACACACACACACATACATACATACATACATACATACATACATACATACATACATACATACAATAATAAAGCTTAAAATTAACCAAACACCAGAACTTTCAAGAAACTGGTTCTACCTGGACGTGGCAGCAAAAGAAGTGTGCAGTCCCCTCAGCTTATCAAAAAAAAAAAAAAAAAAAAGAACAGAGAAAAGATACGACGAAATCCTCATCGTTCCGTCAGAAAACTGGCTGCCACAGCAAAAAATAAGCCGAACATCAATGTATCGATTGCTGAGGGATGATCTCAGAACACATCCCTACAAGATGATCCGCCGCTATGAGCTCACGCAAATTTATAAGGCCATGAGACTGGTGAGAAGTCGTCTTGTCCTGAGTCAGATTGCCGAAGGCACGCTGCGCAACCTGGTGTTCACTGATGAAAAGAAATTTGACATCGAACAGACAGTAAACCAAAAGAACGGCCGACTTTGGAGTGTCTCTGGCTCCGTCGAGGGTGAGACTCATAAATCGACGTCAAAATCCAGTCAGTTATGGCTTGGGTGGCTGTGACAGCCACTGGAAAGTGACCCCTCGTTTTTGTGCCCCCGAAGGCTATATTTAGCATAACAGCTTTGGTCATGGAACTCTCTGGTTCTAACAATATTTCAAAAGCCAGATGAACCCCTGTAATGAAAACGATTCCGTCCCTCTTCGTTAATTAACCCCCCACGGCTAATAATGAGCACTAGCCTATTGTCGGTTTGTGCTGTCGTCATCTGAGTTGATCAGTAAGTCACTGTGAATGAACAATTGACTAAAGACTAAAGACAATAGCCTCTATTCATTTGTCTCCAAAGTCCACAAACTCCGTTTTCCTCACAACTCCTCCTGGTCTTTTAAGCGAACTCCCGACGTCTAACTATCGTCACCAGATGAACATTTTCTTACTTTTAATTATCCTTTTTTAAAATTCTTTTTAAAACTTCGCTTTTTATATATTATGTTTTAAACTTATTTATTTTTAATCATATTTATTTATATTTAGCTTTTAGACTTATTTTTTTTTTATTAATTATGTCGGTTTTCTTGACTGAACTCTCGAAATCAACAAAGGAACAACAATTTATTTGTTTTGAAATTTGTCTTTCTAATGCCCGCTCATCCACCTCACAGGTGGCAAAAAATAAGTAAAGAAATAAATGATTCTTCTTCTTCTTCTTCTTCTTCTTCTTCTTCTTCTTCTTCTTCTTCTTCTTCTTCTTCTTCTACATCATTATCATCATCATCGTCGTCGTCGTCGTTGTTGTTGTTGGTGTTGTTGTTGTTGTTGTTGTTGTTATTATTATTATTATTATTATGGAATTTCAACCATGTTTCGTGGTCTGCTACCACAACAGCTCCTTTATAGGATCCAGTTAGCTGAAGACATCATCAGGAGGAACCACGTCCGGTTTCGGCCCCTACTCCTCTACCGTTTTGACGTGGCGGGGCCCCTCCTTTCGGAGGTGTCTTCAGCTCTGGTGTTGGGTGCATGTCTTCTTTCTTCTATTCCCTGGCCTCTTCGATACAGCATCAACAAGTGTCAGCGTCCGACTGATCGTCGTGTCAAGTTCCCCTTTTTATATCTGCTGCTAGGCTCCAGCAGGCAGCCCCAGCTAGTTGTCACGTGACACTGTCTAAATTTCCCGCTGCTAGGGTCCAGTAGGCAGCACCAGCAAGTTGTCACATGACACTGTCTAAACTTCCCGCTGCTAGGCTCCAGCAAGTAGCCCCAGCAAGTTGTCACATGACACTGTCTGAACATTAACTGACAATGGAGGGCACGAAGCCACTTCAGTGTCAGCCTGTCTCACCTAGGCATGTTATGACTTTCAAGCCATATTCGGTCTTCCCGCTTCAGCCATATATAGAAGCTGGCTTTTTCGACCGCCTCCTGTATCCTCCTTATCACTTTTCTCAGTTCCGAGTTTGAAAACGCAAATCTTCTCTTGAATAGCGTTGTCATTTTTCTTTCAATGAAGCCTCTAGCCCCCACTGCCAGATGGTAGTACTCGACAGTCCATCCCTGTTCTCTGCACTCTTCGATTAGTTTTTCATATCTCTTCTCCTTTCGTTTCTCTGCATTGTCGATGTTTTCTTCCCATGGTACTGTCAGTTCTAGCAAGATTCCTATTCTCTGTTCTGTGTCCCATATGACTAAGTCTGGTCTTTTTGTTGTTTTTATTATTATTATTATTATTATTATTATGTTGAAAAGGGGAGATCAAGCCTTGAAGCAAAGAAGCTTTGTTCAGTGTTAGAGGATGAGAATTACACGTGACTGTGGTTGTGGAAAGATGTAACTGAAGAAAGAGACGAAGGGAAGGAATTTGGTGGCGCAGGAAAAGGTGCTAAAGAGACAAAATGAATGAAGAGGATGGTAGATGAGCAGGCGGGACTATATATGTGACACAGACTGTGTTAGCATGTCCACAGCTCAGAATACAAGAGGCATTCCAGAAGTTTTGAAACTTTTTCAAGAAAGATATTTATCAACTTCAAAGAAGTACAAAACCCTGATCCCCTTCAAAGTAGGACCCTCTCACTTTGTTATTGTGCTCCAGCTACTTCGTGATGGCCCCATGCAGGTTTTCCAAAGTGGTGTCCAGGAAGAATAGGAGAAATGGAAGCACGACCAGGTCGTAAAAGTTATACACCGGAAACTGTGCCAGAAACGGGAATTTGAAGCTGGAAACACATGTTACAATCATCGAGTCGAAAGAGTCCTGGAGTCGGAGATATGCAAGATTTTGTGGGACTTTCTTATTCAAACGGACAAGAAGTTAGAAAATAATAGACCAGACATAACAAATATAGATAAGGAAAAGCAAAGTTACTTACTTATCGACCCATCATGACCGTTTTTGATTGCAGGATTGTAAAGAAAGAAGGAAAATAAAGAAAATATAATCCCTTAAAATTTGAAATAGGAAGAATTTGGAGCATGAGAACTGTAAAGGTGGTGCCTATAATAATTGTGGATTTGGGAAGAGTAAGTAAAGATCTAGACAAATGGCTGAGGGAGATTGAGATAGAATGCCCGGTAGAGGTCCTACGGAAAGTTTGTCTCTGAGGGACAGCAAAGATTATCAGGAGGGTTCTAAGCACTTGGAAGACTGTGGATCCCTAAGGCTAGAGGTAGTCACCCGCTACCCATATAAATCCTACCAGGAACAAGATCGAACCCGAGCCAAGCCCAAATAATAAGAGGACACAGGCTGTAGGGCAGGAAGTTTGCTTCCCAACCGCAGGGTTCCGGGTTCAGTCTCACTGCGTGAAACCTTGGGCAAGTGTCTTCTACTATAGCCTCTTCTTGCCGACCAAAGCCTTTCGTACATGAAAACTGAAAGGAACTCGTCGTGTGTGTCGTTGACTGGACACTATTCAATTTTTTTTCTCCGTGTTTTTCTCCTTGTCTCCGTATTCTTTCTGTTGAAGAGCGTAGCTCGAAACGTCAAAGACTTTCCGTATTCCCGAGCGTCATACTAATACATCCTTTTGTTATTTACACCACCTGTCCTCGTCTGTTGTTGTTTTTTCGTATATTCTCCCATATATATATATATATATATATATATATATATATATATATATATATATATATATATATATATATATATATATATATATATATATATATATATATATGTATATGTATATGTATATATGTATATCTGTGTGTGTGTATGTATTTGTGTGCATGTTTGTTCCTCAACACCGTTTGACAACCGGTGTTGGTGTATTTACGTCCCCGTAACCTGGTGGTTTAGCAACATAGAATGACAGAGTATCAGGCTAAAAAAAAAGGACTGGTGTCGATTCGTTCGACTAAAATTCTTGAAGGCAATGCTCCAGCATGGCCGCAGTTTGATGACGGAAACCAGTAAAAGAAGAAAAAAAGAAATAATGATGATGTTGATGATGATGATGATGGTGATGGTGATGATGGTGATGATGATGGTAACAACAACAACAACAATAAAATATATAAAATGAGAAATGTTTGAGAATAGCAAAGAATGGTTCCATGATGAGAAAAAGTGAACGAAATCAATTGACTTTTCATTGATTTTTACACTTTTCTTGTTTTTAACTAAATTTCAATTCGTTTATATTTTTGTGTTTATTGTTTCGCAGTATTGGTGGTTTGTGTGTTGGTCTGTGTTCGTGTTGGTATGTTTGTGTGTTTGTGTGTTTGTTGTAATAGTGAGGTCAGTGGAGTGCGGTGAAAGAGCAAGGTTATTTCGAAACTAATGGAGTCGAATCACGCATGCTTCCTGGCCGTAATCGGCCAACAACAAACAGGGCCAATTCCACATCAAGAAATTGTGAAAGAAAATGTCTTTCTTTAAACCCTGTCATTTAGTTGAAGAGAGAAACAAGATGAAAAGCTATTTCAGGTTTGTTGTTTGATTTTTCTCGCTCGGCAGCAATGGCGTGTTCAGCTCGCAAGTGACACGCCTTCGAACCCTACAATTACACGGAAACGAAGAAGCAGACTGCCGTAAGTGTCTCGCTGTGTCTCGGTGCAATAGACCTGCGATGCCAGATGATGTCATAGTGTGTAGCCAGGTGTTAGGGTTACATGTTTAGCTGAGAGACAAGGTACACTTGACCTTTAAGGTCATTAGTTTTAGTCTAACGAGATATATAAACCAACGGAGTGAGGAACAGACGACCAACAAAGAAAGACAAAATGGGATGAAAAAACAAACAAAAAAACGAAACAAAATATCTAAAATAAAGAAAAAAAGACTTTAAAGTATAAAAATACATTTGTTAAAGAAATATTCCACTGAGTGGAGAAAATGATTTTCTGAACTTCAAGTAATATATCGTCCTCCAAGGGTAACAAGTGTCACGGTCTACTTTCAGCTCCGTTTATATCATTACACTTGACATATTCTCGTCACTGGAGACATTTGATAATTTAAAATTATTCAGAAAATCCACCTTAAGTTGACAACAACAACAACAACAAAAACAACGGACTATCGTTTATTTAGACAATACATAATGGATGTGTTGCGCTGCTGTTAATTAACAACCACAATTAGATTATTGATTACTTCCGGTGATAAACAAGCGTGTTGGTCTTTTTTTTTTATATTATAAAATCAGATGTAACTGGGACAGATTATTACTTCCGGTAATAAGCTGTTGACCAACTGGGTTACGTTATTACTTCCGGTAATAAATTCCGGTTGGTCATTTTAAAAAGAGTTAACTACAATAGATTTTAGAACGTTCAATTTTTCAATATTTCTTTTCAGTTGAAGGTCATTAGCGTGGCAAAGACGGTAGCCAACAGTTAGTGTCTCATTTCGAGTTCGCATCTCACCAGCACTGGCTTTCCTTTTTATCTT
Source organism: Octopus bimaculoides (assembly GCF_046866305.1). Lineage (NCBI taxonomy): Eukaryota > Metazoa > Mollusca > Cephalopoda > Octopoda > Octopodidae > Octopus > Octopus bimaculoides. Next base: position 766,568 of record NC_142940.1, read on the forward strand.
TGCAGTATCAATAAATAAAAAACCAGCCATAAACTAAGAATCGTCTTCCCCTTCCCCCTATAATTTAACCCATTTTGTGCCATTTCGTGCTATTCAATAACAACTCAATGAACAGCTATTTCAATTGATAGAGTAAATGAATCATTGTCGCAGAACGACGGAGAACCCCGATAGATGTGTTTTTGTGTATGTATGTGTGCGTGTGTGCGCGCGGGTATGTTTTTGTTTCCGCTGGTATTGTATATGTGTTAGGCTCCTTAAAGTCCCATAACTTAGCATTTCGATAAAAAGATGTCGATAAAATAGATCCCAAGTTAAGAAAAGAAATATTGCGGTCTATTCGTTTGATTCAAAAATCTCGAAGATGGTGCCCCAGTATGGCCGTAGTAATCTAACAGCCGGAATCAGCAAATCTAAGCAAAATCTCCTGAGAAAATTGCTCGAGGTTTTTTTGCACTCAAATTTAAATTAGAAAATTTTTTATTCTAAAATAAAGCGTTTCATTTTTTGTCCCAAAATATTTTCAAAATTTGTAGAAAATGTAATATCTGCCATGTTGTACATAATGTTGATATCCTACATGTTTATAAATAATGTTGGCTTCATGTTAATGCATAATGTTTGTTCTCATAATATCTTCCGCCTTTATACAAAATAATGTTCCTCCTGTAATCTGTTCCGTACTTACACCTAATGCTGTTCCTTAGCGAAATCCTCGAGTAGTTTGTAAAAAAACCGAAACTAATCAAACGGGAAAAACTTTGAGAAGGTTCGAATTTCTGCGATAGATTTTGTTTACATCACATTATTATTGAGTTGATCTAAACAAATGCGATTGTAGTTAGACATTAGCACGATTTTCATACCTATAAAAAGACATTTAAAATTTATTTGAATATAAATTATCTTTTTAATCACAGTTTTTGTCTCTTCTTGCCAAAACCACTGACAGTTATTCTCATTTTTCTTATTAGCCATTTTCCACTTCATAATTTCAATAATGTAACATATTTTTCTGTAGGAGTCGCAAATTTATTAGCTTCGCCGAGATTAGTGTTGCCATCTATTAAACTATTGTCTGGAACATATATTTAATGGTATTCTATAATTCCTCTTTCCTGTGGCATTATATATGATGTGGAATGATTGGAAAGTTTGTGCTATTAAGAAGATGCAGCAGCAGCAGCAGCCGTAGTAGTAGTAGCAGCAGAGATGATAGGAGAGACAGGAATTGGAAAGTTCTATGACGGAACCAAACTCAGGAAATGGAGACGGAGAAAATTAATCTGGACTTAGATGATGAGAAGTGCAAAAGTTGGTGACAGAAGTGACAAGACAAATGGTCGACTTGTAATATGTTATGAGAGGCAAGAATTGGTAAATGATGAACGATATGCTGGAACACTTAATTTTCAACAGTCACTAGACATGATAAAGAACTACACCATGTTGGCCACCATCTTTCATACCTCTTTATTCTAACCTATCTGATCCTCCCACCACACTCCCATCGTTTAGTCTTCCTTTTTTTCTTCAATTCACATGTTTTTAATGAAACTCAAGAAATGAAGACCAAATTTCAAATATGATCTGCCAGGACCATTCCTGGGGATTGAACTTGGTTTGATTTAGAGCTATTTTATGGGATTGAGCGCTGGAACTAGGCAGAAACAGGAATGAAATTATGGAACTAAATCACTGATACAAATAACGGAGACTGAATTATAAACTAAAAAATTACTTTAAATTGTAACAAATTATCTTTTGAGTGTCTATTTTAGTCTCTGTATTCTATTAGTTGCAATAGCGAAAATGAGAATTCGCTCACTTTTAAGACGCAAGGTTTATCAATTTTGACATTTTAGATTCCCGCTTAGTTTTGCATTTTGTTTATGCGCGTGCGTACATGATTTGTGTGCGTGCGTGCGTGTACGCATGTGTGTGTGTGTAGAATGTAACTGTTACTAAAACAAATGGTTTCGCTGTCAGAATTAATTTGTTCATGAAAAAGTTACGAACAAATGAAACGAACTCATTTTTTGTGTCGTGTTTTTATAATTTCTCTGTAGGTGTCGCTTCTCGTATAACTTCCAATTAACACTCTAGCTAATCATGTTTGTCACCATGCTTGTTTATGTGTGCTTACACCCATGCATGCAATTAACTGTATTTTCGGGCATCTAAAGCTATTTGTCACAAACCCAGCCTTAAATGAATAATAGGCTTTCAATAGATGCGGCTGAACTTGCCTAATGATCCTTCAAGTAGTCATCAATTTGTGCTTTGTGCTTATTTGCAACTGCTGTCAAGTGGCGAATTGTTGAGATTAATTTCTTTTGCCGAGAGATGTGAACAAAATCAGAGATTTCAAACATCACCGACACATGCTGCTTACACGTCTGATACGTACAAGGCATAGAATGCTATCATGCTACAATGGTATAATCCATACATATGTACATGCATACAAATGTGTGTGTGTGTGTGTGTGTGTGTGTGTGTGTACGCATGAATTTGTTACGATTTTTGTAAAGTAAGATTGCAAAAACGGTATCAAATTTCTCATAAATGTAATCAGGAAATCATTATTTTTCTTATTCTATTATTTTCCTCCTCAAAGAATAAAAATTGAATACAAATTTCTTTATAATCTTTTCTTCACGACAATCGCAGTTTATGGCAACGACAGTAGGGAACAAATAAAACGTCAGGTACCGAGCAGCAAGTCTTGTTGGCACTGAGCCTCCAGGTGGTCTCTCCACCGACCAGAAATAACAGCCAAATCTCCCTCAAATATTGTTAGGTGGGTGGGTGACTACGCAAGTCTAACTGTTGCTGTTGTCTTCAGTCCGTAGAGTGGCACCAATTGCAATGGAGTAATTGGTTGGTTTTTGTTAATCATTGACCACTGTGATGGATGGTGTTGAGGTATTTGCGAGAGGCACATATAAAAGAGTGAATATCTTGAGTGGAGGAAATGACTAGAAGCATCCATCAATGGGTTACGAGATTCATTGAGATGAACAGGGGCGGGATTATGTCGTTTATGTCTTTCCGTAAAAACTAACTGACATAAGGGAGTAAGATTAAAGAAGTATGTCCAGAGTGTCAATCACAAATCTTATTTTATGGATGAACTGCAAAGAAATAAATTAGGGATGGGTTGAAGAGTTTTTTTTTCCACAGGATCGAATTTTAGAACCGGACTGAGTTCAAAAGTAAAATAACGAGTCATAGCTACGAAACGCAGAGGCCGACTTATTTATTATGACAAAATTACAAGTAATAAACTACAACAAACTGTAATAAACTGTATTAAATTGTTTTAAACAGTAATAAAATAAACTGAAGTGTATTAAATTCTAGGAAGTTGAAACATTGTACTGAAGTATAACAAACGGTCGGCGATAAACTACTAAACTAAAAAAAGTCGGAGAAATTCACTAAATCATTGATACAAATAACGGAGACTGAATTATGAGCTCAAATAGTTCGAAACCAGACGGTCCGGTGGTCCCGCTAGAAGACGGTGAGGTTTCGCTTCCCTGCTTGCAATATATACATATCGGGTGCAAATTGCATCGATAACCAGCTGGAGAGGTTAGCATCACCGGTTTCTAAGGAACAGCCATGTTGAAGTCGCGATAAACATTACTCGTCAGTATAGTTACTATTTTCATCTCTTCCAGAGATTTTCTAACAACTTTGTTTCTTCAAATTCAACATTTGTTAAACAAATAATGTCTTTGGTAACGACTCCAGTTTCAACACAGACAGACACTTGCCGGGAAAATTCCATGGTTTAATATGACGTCATCTCGGAAGAATCTACTATTGACGGCTAACTGTTACGGCCAGGTTGGAGTATGTAGATGGTCATTATATATATATATGTATACATATATACATTCACACATACATGATTCTGGGTTCAGTCTCCCTGCGTGGAACCTTGAGCAAATGTCTTGTACTATAGCGCCGGGTCGACCAAAGCCCAGTGAGTGGATCTGGTAGAGAGAAACGGAAAGAAACCTGTTATATCTATCTATCTGTCTATCTATCTATCTATCTATCTATCTATCTATCTATCTATCTATCTATCTATCTATCTATCTATCTATCTATCTGTCTATCTATCTGTCTATCTGTCTATCTACCTATCTATCTATCTATCTATCTGTATATATATATATATATATATATATATATATATACATATATATATATACATATATAAATACATGTGTGTGTATGGTCTCTAAGGTATTTATCCTTCTTCAAAACGTCAAGAATCTATTGTACGAGAAATGACGCCTCTCACGGAGGAGCAGCTCAGCCGTAATTAGCTGCACGCATTGAACCGATACAAGCAAATATTGGAAGCCACCATCAAAAGGGCTGTTATTTTGTTTCAAAGTCGCTGTTCGTGGATTAGTAGCGCACGCGCGCCTATTGTTTTTTTTTTTGAAACAATACAATATTGGAAGGTCTTTAATCAGTTGCTGGAAGCGATTTTAAATTCGGCAGCAGCCATGTTGACAGCGCTTGGTGTTGCAAGAGGCGAGCTGCCATCTCTCTCTCTTTGTTTCTCTTTCTCTCTCTCCTCTCTCTGTTTACACAAGGTTAGTTGTTTGTTGTAAGAAGCAGAAAAATTAAATAAACATGAAATAAAAGAAAGATTGAAATCAAACACCGAAAAAAAAAAGAAAACAGAAATACGAAAAGAAAGAAAGGAAAAAGAAAAATGGAGAATAAAAAAAAACTGTTGTCTTTAAAAAAATGAATGGAGGCTTAAGTAGGAAAACTAGAAAGAGATAATCAGAGAATTAGGGTGTTGAGGGTGGGTTGGGAAAGAGGAGAGATAGGTAGACAGATAAATAGAGAGGGAGAGGATGAGGTAGAGAGAGAGAAACAAGGAGAGGGAGCTAGGTGTTGAAGATACATACGTATATATATATATATATATATATATGCATATATATGAATATATATATGTATATATATATATGTGTATATATATATGTATATATATATATATATATATATATATATATAAACACACACACACACACACACACACACACACACACACATATATATATATATATATATAGAGAGAGAGAGAGAGAGAGTGCGAGAGAGAGAGGAGAGAGAAAGAGGGAGAGAGAGAAAAGATATGCAATGAAGGTGATCCAAAATAAAATAGAAACAAGGGAAAAAATACCCAAAATAAGAATGAAATTAGTGAGAAAGTGAAAATTTAAGTGGCAACGAGAATGTTTTGGCTAAAGTTGGTTGAGGAAGGTGAAGAAGAAGAAGAAGAAGAAGAAGAAGAAGAAGAAGAAGAAGAAGAAGAAGAAGAAGAAGAAGAAGAAGAAGAAGAAGAAGAAGAAGAAGAAGAAGAAGAAGAAGAAGAAGTGGTAGTAGTATTTATGTCGTTATGGCTGAAGGCTGATCAATTATTCTATTTATTTTATAGAGTGATTCTAATTAAGGAAAGGATGCAGACCAAATAAATCATCAATAGTAATCCAGTTCGATAAAATCTTTGCTCCAATCCCGTTTCTGCTTGTAACCAGGCTCTTCCAGCATCCTTCCTCTCCTCCCTCTACACTCTCCACTGAGCACCCCCCCCCTTATTATTCGAAACTTACTCTCTTTCCCTCCTTTGTTACTCTCTATTAACTCTCCTTCCTCCTCATCCCTCCCTCCTGATTCTCCTCTCCCTTCCTCATTCCTTTCTACACATTCTCTTGTCTCCGTCTTTTCTAATCTCTTCGTCATTTCTGTTTATTAATGTTTTTATGGAAACCTTTCGGCGCCATATTTATACAATAACATTTTCTCCGGCAATAGCTTGTCACTCTTTAGCAAAATTGAAAATAAAAGAATTTCCTCTGAATCTTTTGGTTGATATTGTAGTGAGATTCGGAGGAGTGAATGCTGTGGTAGACAACACTTGATTGATGAAAGAAGAAGAAGAAGAAGAAGAAGAAGAAGGGAGAGAATAATAATAATAATAATAATAATAATAATAATAATAATAATAATAATAATATTAATAATAATAATAATAATAATAATAATAATAATAATAATAATAAGAAGAAGAAGAAGAAGAAGAAGATCATTGTTGTTATCGGCGTCGGCGTCGTCAACAACCACAACAATGACAGAACGAAAACCTACTTCAAAAGTTGAATGAAAATCAAAAGATTTTGCCTGTCGTTTGCTGTGTCACTACAGTTTAAGAGTCGGTTTGCTAAAAGTCGTCTACTTCTGAATGTGTTTTAACGTCAGCATTAGATCCAAGATGGCGAGTTTTGCAGAATAATTAGAAAATGGCAAGATGTGGTGGCAATAATGCGTGAATATAAAATTGATACATTGAAAGCAATAGCGTCTATACTAGAAATGGTGACAATGTTGACAACGGAAGTGACAATAACGGAAATAGAAGAAGAGGAGGAAATATAGACAGTTATAGTATCAGTCTGGGATTGGTCGTGACAAAAATGGTCAAACAATGCAATTATTTTCCATATGATCTCTATATTCTAAAGGTTAGGAGTATTAAAAAAAAAGGCATCGTAAAAATCAATGATAATAAATCATATTTTGGAGGGAAAACATTATGAGAAATGAAACTGTCTCTATGTTAAACTTTGTAATTAATTTTGTCGATGCTTAGTTTAATTTTCAAATCATCACCCTGTGGAAAGTTGGAAATGCAGAAGGACAAGAATGGCTTTCGAAGGAAAGAATGACAAATAGACAAGAGTACTATTATGAAGAATAATATAATAGATAGACGCAGGAAATATTATTGGAAAACAGTAAATAAAAAATGAAAAAAAAAAATGATATGAATAAATAAATGCTCGATGGACAAGTATAAATTTACAAAAATGCGGTAGTGCACCATTAAACAGGATGCATAATGCTATATATTTGCCAATATCTATTTTGACATTGACCTAGCCCGCCATTTCAGTGGTTGAATCTGATACGGTATAGAACTGAAAGACGTTGCTTTATTATTTAGCTCAATTGTCCTTGAATGATGAGTGAATTAGAGATAAATGAATGACAGGCGGCAGATTAGAGACGCCATATTGTTTATTTGCTGCTATGTGGCGCGAGCTGTAAAAGCTGTAAATAGACATTAATAACTTCGATAAGGCTGTTTTGTATGTCTTGTGCAGGGATAAAAATAAGGCCAAACAAGGGTTGATGCTGCGGACTTCATAAAGTCTTAGAGACAGAAACATTTACAGTTTAATCTCAGAGGGGAAAAATTGCGAGCAACAACTACATCGCTCAAACTGATTCCCTCAAATTATTATCAACGAGTCGATGACAAAACCTCTATGTGATCGTTGCATCTGCTAGAAGTAACAGCCAAATGTGTTAGTTAATTTGGTTTTTAAAGTGTAACTCGGGGATGAGTGGAGAGCAAATACAAGTGGGAGTTAATAGATGAGTGATGGAGAGTAGAGGAGGGGTGGAGTGCAAAGGAAGAGTAAAGGTACATGACGAAGAGTGGAGTGAAGATGATAAGGAGTGGCGGGTCTATGAAGAGTGACTGAGCATAGCTATGGTGAAAGGTATTCCATCCGAAACCATTCCGTCTAGAGATAAGATATCCACTGGTCCCTTCATTTTATTTTGATATTAAAGTGTGATTTGAGAAAAGTATGGCTGCTATATCTAGCATGTCAAGCGGTCATGTAGATTCCTGTAATAAGGCAATTACAACATAATGTATACATACATACACACACACACACACATGCACACACACATGCATGTATGTTTGTAGGTATTAATGTATATATATTTATATATATACATATATGTATGTGTGTGCGAATGTGTGTGTGTGTATGTGTGTATATATATATACATATATATATATGTGTGTGTATACATACACACACACAATACACACACATATATTTCTACGTAAAGAGTTAGATAAATAGAATTAGTTTTCGTTACGTTTGACTTTCCTTGCAATAAAATCAAAGCAGATTCTGTCTTTTAATGGATCCATCCAATATGTGGAATGTCTGGTTTAGTTTATGGACAAAGTAGTATCCGTATATAGTGTTAGTAGTATTAGTCTTAGAAGTAGTAGTAGTAGTAGCAGCAATAATAATAATAATAATAATAATAATAATAATAATAATAATAATAATAATAATAATAATAATAATAATAATAATAAGAAGAAGAAGAAGAAGAAGTAAGAAAGTAAGAAAGTCTGGGAGGACCAATTAATGGGAAATTATTTCAGTTAACCTAGATTGTGTTTCATTATGTGAAAAGAGAGTCTGTGTAAAATAAATAATGGAATTGTTGTATGAACGTCAACAAAAGGAGACAAAAGGCCTTGAGTGGGTCGCGATTTATATTAAACAAGTTGATTGATATTGCTAGAACCTAGTAAATGTGTTGTATTAGTCCTCTTGAAAAAGTAATAAATCGCAATGAAGAGAAGATATCTTAAAGACTAAACTTGTTCAGGAGAAAAATTCAAGCTAAGGAGGTAATAAAAGCCGAGATTCGTATATTCTATTGCTTTTTGTCTGAGTAAAAAAGTGCAGAAATAGAGCAGCAGGTAAGAATATGTTAATAAGTAGATTGCAAAATGTATATAATTTGTATAAATGTAAGAGAAGAGAGTCTGGCTACCAAGATGTACCAAAACAATTTATACCTCCTTTAAAAATCATTAAAATACATGAGAAAGATGATAAATATAGAGAAAGGTATATAACAACAAGAAAACTAAGAGACATAAGTCAGAAGATTCGTATGGAAAGTGTGGAGTTGAAAAGGAAAAACGCAAAATAGAAAGATGAAAGAATGAAAGGAGAAAGGTGAATATCAATAAAAACGACACTGTTTATATATTCCTTAGCAATTTGGTCAAAGAATTATATGAGTATTAATGCAAGAAGTGAGTTATCGAATTAGTATCTGTCTGCTCGTAAAATTGTCTCCAAACCTTTGTACAGTAGATAAGGCGTGTCTCAGAGCAGTTATATAGATATATATATTTTTTCTGATGACATATCGATCGAAATTGTTACTAATGTTCTTCTACGTTCATTGAACCTTCATCTGAAGACAACCTGTCATTTAGAAAGGCCGCCATCACGATTCCTCTTTCATAAGTTGTCGGTCATAGATTCCAATGATTTGTCAATATTGGCGAAATTTGCTTTCAGAATCATTGAAAACGAATGTGTTTTATAGTAAATCTGATAATCTAAAGACATTTTCTGACAATCCTCCGCCATAAAAAGTAATTTTTGTTGGATAATTATCGAAAAGTAATAATAACTAACATACAATATATAAGACAAATTGACAATATCCATAAAAGCTACTAATCTTGTTGTTGTTGTTGTTGTTGTTGTTGTTGTTTTTGTTGTTGTTGTTGTTGTTGTTGTTGTTGTTGTTGTTGTTCTTCTTCTTCTTCTTCTTCTTCTTCTTCTTCTTCTTCTTCTTCTTCTTCTTCTTCTTCTTCCTCCTCCTCCTCTTCCTTTTCACTCCATTGGCGCCTTATTGAATATTTTTAACACCTGTAATTGTTAGCTTCACTGACCCCCTCTAATAAATATTTAAATAATAATTAAAGCACTAAGTTTCCTTATTAATTAATACACGTTTGTGTCTTGTGTCTCTAATGGAATTGGTGCCAAAATGGAAAGTTGTACAGGAGAATGTAGATAAACATATACACACAAACACATATCTATACATACGCAACACTTGCCCAAGGTGCCACGTAGTGGGACTGAACCCGGAACCGTGCGGGTGGGAAGCAAGCTTCTTATGACAACCACAAAAAATTCCCATCATTATGGTGTGTTTCCTCTCTGTTAATACCGTTTCTTCCACAACAAATTATGCTCTTCCCCCACACCCAACTCCAACCCCCACTAGTCTTCTCCCCTCATCTTGGTCTCTCAATCCATATCGTGTTTTTCTTTTTTCTAAATTTCGCGTCAAGATTTACTACATTTAACGATGAAGTTTTACAACTTCTCAGAAAACTAAATTCCCTATAATAAATCTCCCTAAAAATACCCACCTTTAGCTCTCAGAATCATTATCTGATAGCGTAGATCTTAAACACGCCTAAATTCTGATGATACGAAAGGGCTTCCATAGATTAAACAGTTATGTCTTTCTTCGGACACTATTATAAAAACAAAACAAAAAAAAAAACAAAACCAAAAAAAACATAACGAAACAAAACCTAACGCATTCGCTCAGGTGAAAGTCTATCAACTAGCAGACCTCTGTTTATTCAGAAATTACTAAAGATTGCTGCCATTTACGATTCTTCTAGAATAATACTAATCAATGAGAGGCCGCATTTGATTAGTATATAATTTCGTTTTATCAATACAGACCAATTATACCAACGACTGTTGTCATGGACAGGAGGGGAGAATACAAGATTTAGAGAGGAAAAACCAAGGAAATCGAGTAAGTAATGGGCTGAAGACGATTACAATTAAACCATTCAATATCGCAATAGGTTATTCTTAAATGATTTTAATCCTGGATGAGGGTGGGGGATGAAAAAAGGCCAATAGGATAAACGGATAATTACGTTAATATGGAGGTTTCCATTAGTATTATTGATGTGGCTATCTGAACAAACAGCATTATACATACATACATACATACATACATACATACATACACATATACATACATACACATCTATCTATCTATCTATCTATCTATCTATCTATCTATCTATCTATCTATCTCTTTTATACAAACACAAGTTTCTGTTTCTGTCAATTTCAATGGCCGTCGACATGGTTGCTTGACAAGTTCTTGTCCTCATTTAACATTCATTACTTTTAACTTAATCAAGCAGGACATGATCTATAGTAGAAAGAAGACCTTGTCTCTCTTACTGTCATGTGTACTTTTTACTTCTTTTTTTTTTGTCGTCTAGACAACATGTCTGCCCTAACTCGTTCTTCCATTTCTTTCTTTGCTATCTTAACATCTACGATGAACAGTTCCGTGTTAGAAAATCCATATTTCGACTGAATGTCTGATTCTAAAGAAAACACAATTATTGCCGTTCTATTTTTATTACATTAAATCTTTATCTTCTGTTTGTTATATATCTATTTGGTGAGCATGATTCAAAGTCATAGATTAGGCAGCATACACACACACACACACACACACACACACACACACACACACAAACATGCATACATACATGCATGCATACATACATACATACATACATACATATATATATATATATATATATATATATATATATATATATAAAGTTAAAACATGGTCTGGTTTTCACGTTTTTTACTATAGTATTTAAAAAAAATATTTTTCTTTTACAATATTGAAGTGAGTTAAATATTAAAGAAATATTTTATAATGTTCATAAACATAGAGAAACAATCTTCAGTAGATTTACTGTAATTTTCATACTAGACGCGGCCAGCCTCATTCTCGAAAACAATACATTCCTTTTCAACGGAAAAAATACCTCCAAATTCGCGGCACAGCAATGGGGACACAATTTACTCCAGTTTTCGCCAACTCAGTATTAGGAAATTCATAGAAGTCACCTCCAGCAGCTCATAAACCCGTCGTAATACATGTCTTCTTGCTTGTAAGGTCAGCCGCAAAATGAATAACTTGGAGAAAGCTAGACTGTAGTGATGACTTGCTCTCTACAACACACCCCATGAAAGTCTTCAGTAAATTTAGGGTAAAATCTATGACCCACTGAAATTGGTGGAGGTGTGTCGGGGTAACAATGGTAATAACACCCAAGGAACTTTGTCAGGGTCAATAAATTTTGTTAATTTAGTAAAGAATGGAAACATGGTGAACGTTGGATAAAATATCTTGCTGTATTGGTTTCAAATCTGTGCCTTCTGAGTTCAAATTCCATCGCGATCAACTTTGCCTTTTACTCTTCCAGGGTCTATAAAATAATGTACCCGCCCAGGGTAGTAGCTTGGCGGAAATGGTAGAGTATTGGACGAATATTTTGAAGTTACTGAAGTTTCATCAATGATGAGGTTATTGTGAAGAGTTGACGTGGTCCCTAATAAAAGAAAAGCAAGACTTTATAAGCTCAAAAACCTAATACAGTGTGAGTGGACCCTAAGGACCCAAAGCATTTGGGGTGTGGCAGCGTTTTTATGGAATGTTATTTGAAGGATTGATGACCGAGATCCAAATGGATTGCAGTAGAATATCCCAAACATTCTTCAAAATACATTCTCTACCATAACTAATATACGCTTTGTGTAGTTGAACTTAATAAATAAAATATTAAACAGAGATAGTTTCGGGAATACTCGAGATATATTTGAATTACAATAGAATTTTGTTAGAACCATGTTAAAAGGCCATTCTTAGTTTTTATATTTCGATAGGATTTTATACACCTTAAATACGATGGAGTTTGTTTTTAAAGCCACTTCCGCCGAGAACATTGTCAAATCTCTGGTAGAAACAAACAATTTGAAATTTCAATCGTTTAAATATAACAGTTTCCTTTACCGCTAACAAAAAGAAAAAAAAAATAAATAAAAAGAAATCGAAAAAAAGATTCTTATTTTTATGAGAAGCAAACTTTTTTTGTTGTTTATTCTAATCAAAAAGCATAAAATACACAGAAGCAAACTTTTAGTTTTCAGTGCTGAACGCAACAGATCAAAGTAACTACTACTACTACTACTACTACTACTACTACTACTACTACTACTACTACTACTACTACTACTACTAATAATAATAATAATAATAAAACACAAATATTTTTTTGGTGGACGAGTTCTAAAGTTCTTTTTGAAGAACTACTCAAAGCAAGTATTTTGAAGTTGACCAAACAACAATGAACATCTAAATCCGTCTTTATCCGGTGCCGCTGCACACAAACTATGATGTTATATGCCTGCTTCACATTCTTTAAATTTGCTCTCTAATGTAAACTGAAGAGCTATTCTGATAAGACACTTTTCTCATACTCAGATCTCGTTACTCAAATCAAAAACACATGTCTTCGTCATTTAATGACAAAAATCTAAACATTGTACTCTATAAACTTGTTAACAGAAACAAAGTTAAACAAAAAATATAAAAAAAGAATTAAAACTAAAAATGATTATTGTTTTCTTTATTAATCAGGTTTGTCATTTTTTTTCAAACTAAGAAAAGTTTTAAATGTGTCAATAAAATATTCTGTTTTATCTTAAATTGGGGCTGGATTTTAAAAATATAAACGTGTGGCGGACGCTTAGCAGCATCTTTGATAATGTGACGTCATCTTTTATAATCCCACCACGATTAGGAACCAGAGACGCGTAGAATACCTTGTGGTGTTTAGTTACAATTCTGTATGTTTTAAGTTTATAATACAGCCGAGGTGTACTTGTGTTTCCATCCTTCTGGGATCGATAAAATATATACTGGTTAGTAAGGGTGGTTTGATACAACGTAATTAATTACATCTATCTATCTATCTATCTATCTATCTATCTATCTATCTATCTATCTATCTATCTATCTATCTATCTATCTATCTATCTATTGCGTGTCTGTCAGCCTGTCTGTCTGTCTGTTTATGTGAATATATAGACAAATAATCAAAATCAAAGTGAAACGAAATAGAAAACGATTAATGGAAAGAACAATAGACATAGAATGCCCCTCGTCAGCCATGGTGCCTAGAATTAGCATAGTTTCTGTGCACTGGGCAAACAAGTGTTAAAGATAAGGCATTGTGGCTGGTCAAACTTCAGACGCATTTATTATAAGCTGCTTAATAAATAATGACCAACAAGTTAGAATATTTTGAGGTGCAGCAATTTTTCCCTGTGATAAATGTGAAACTAAGTTGAATTCTTTATAAAAATTGCACAAAACAAATATTTATGAAGACTTCTTGGCGTTACAGTTGGGTTTGTTTCCGTAAATCGATGCGTGATTTATTTCATCAGCCTATGTATGTTTGTATCTGTGTGTCTATCTATGCGCGCACGCGTATGTGTGTGTATTAATATATATATATAAATATATATGTATGTATATATATATATATATATATATATATATATATATATATATATATATATATATATATATATATATATATATGTATGTATGTATGTATGTATATATGCATACATATATATTTATATAACTCTATGGGCATGTACATACGTGCATGCATAAATATATATATATATATATATATATATATATATATATACAAACACACACGCATACACACACACACACACACACACACACACACACAGATACACATACAGCAACCCATCTTTTCCTCCCGTTCCCCATGCAGGTACCGCGTCGGGTGATGGCTACCTCGTGATATTGTATGCAGCTGTAACCACTTCAACCAAAACACCCGCCATCTTGTTTTAGTTCATTGCTCTCTCAACTTTGGTTTTTCCTTCACACATGGCGGCCATAACCATGATGAAGTGTTTTCTGCACGCCCCCCACTTCTACACATACACACATATGATTTTACTCTGCATTCATTGACCCCGATGAGTGAGATACATAAAACTAATGACCTAGGTTTTCTTGAATTATATATATAGTAAATAATTTAATTATATAAGAATTATTTAAGCATATATCAAATTGTAGTTAAATATGCACTAAATCTGAAAAGTACCTGCTGCCTGAGAAGATATGTAGAAACTATTTCATCGACGGCTTTGTGTATCAGCGTTTATTACTGTGGCTTTCAGATAAGGAATCAGAAACTCTGACTCGTTTTCTTTTCAACCGTCTCCATTACACATTTACCGTGAATAAACGATATTCTATGGTGTAATTCTAGAAAGGTATGTTCCACACCTTCAGATCAGGTAATATTGGGACAGCCACGAAATGCCGACGCCTATCGACATGCTACGTTGCCATTGAACAACCAGTTTAAACTCAGGTTTAGATATGTAGGGAGCCTTTCCTGCAACAGCCATATCTTCCATTATAACTTACAACAGCAGCAGTTCCGAGCCTTTTACCATCGTCATATTTTGCTAAAACAATATCACATATCCACCATTTTAAAAATATTAAAAGAAAATTCCTAAAATTGATAAAAGTGGACATTGATACTCTTCTTGATGAAGCGTTTCGTCATGTGTGTAGTGGATGCTGAAAAGAAAACAAATATCTAAATATCTACTATTTTATTTCATAACTGGCGAATTCTAGCGACATTGAGCAAAAAAAGTTTCCAATGGCCAACCAATCACGGGATTTCTGCTTTTCATGTCTTGACCACTCTTTGCTTCCGCATGTACACGTACACACACACACACACACACACACACACACACGCACACATATGTACACATATGTACATATATGACAGTGTATGTACGTGTGTATGTACACACACATGTACGTACAACATATACATACATACACACAAACACGTATATATGTATGTTTATTTATATATATATGTACTCACACACTCACAGATATATATGTATATATATATATATATATATATATATATATATATATATATATATATATATATATATATATATATATATATATATATATATATATATATATATGGATATATATACATATATCATATACATATGTATGTGTGTGTGTGTGTGTGTGTGTGTGTATACATATCATGTCAACACTCGAATATAAAACACTTTATTACGGAAAAAAAGAAGGTAAAAAAAAAAAAAGAGAGAGAGAGAGAGAGAGAGAGAGTTGTTGGCGGAGAAAGTGAAAAATCAATGAGATTCTATTTATTACAGATGTCGATCTTTCGAATCAACAGAGACAAAAGATTATAGAGAGAATGACCAAGGCGATGTATGAATGCATCATCGAGGCCCCCGGGCCACCCCCCTCCTACCTCTGTGACATTCTGAAAGCTGTCCAGTGAATAAGTTGGCTGTTAATCCTGTGGGAGATTCCTTATTAGAGAAGTGAATAGGTTTGTAAAGACTATTAGATTAAGTAAGTAGTTTGGTCTGTAATGTCATTGTTGGTGTTAAAACGCCATTAAGATAAAGCTGGCAGTTGGACTGGTGGGGGGAGGCGGGGTGGAGGGGGACCGACGACGACGACGACGACAACAACAACAACAACAATTACAACGTTTTACATTGAATGTGACAGTGGTAGATGGTGGACAGATATTTGGGGACACACACACACACACACACACACACACACAGAGGCAAACGAATATACTGACAGACAAATATGACGGAAAAGATATGGACACGCCCTTCACAATGGCATACCGATGTGTGTGTAGATGTGTATATATGTCTGTACGTGTGTGTATATATACATATATATGTATATGTATAGTTATACATACATACATACAGACATACATACACACACACACAGACGCACACACACACACACACACACACACACACACACACACACACACACACACACACACACACACACACACACACACACACACACACACACACATGCATGTATTTATACGAATATATAAATGTATTTATTTCAGAAAGAGTATTTAATGGATTTTGTGGAATAAATGTATTGCCAGGTACGAAGGCGATTATTCAATGCGACGGCGTATAAACACACACACACACACACACAAATTCCGAGAATTTTCCATCAAGGCTATCGCTATACTTGCAGACAAATATACATACATACATACATACATACATACATACATACATACATATATATATATATATATATATATATATATATATATATACACACATGTATACCGGATGACTTGATGTTGGATAAATTGCAAACCTTTCCTCTTTTCTCGTTCTATGTTTCTTCGCCCTCTCACTCTTCCTCTCTCCTTTTATCACCCTCTTCCCTCTTGTTGCACCCCCATTTCCACTCTCACACCTGTCTTGTTGCTCTCTTCGCCATGAAGACAGACAAATGGTGATACTTTGTCCTTCTGCTGTTAGATCGTCAGAATGGGAGAATGAAAGAAAGGAAAGCTAAAGAGAGAGAGACAAAAATTAGTAGCTTCACAGGATCAAGCATTAAGGACTAATTGAATAAAAGTCAAGATAGACAAAAACCAAGTAGATTCCCAATGTAGATTAATGCAAATCAAAAGTGTAGAAAGCTAGGGTACGAACATGAATCTAGTAAAGTACTAGAAAGTAAGAAGTACAAAACATTGTGGGACTTTAACATTCAGACGGACAGAGCAATAGAAGGTAGAAGGCTTGATTTAGTAGTAATAAAAGAGAATAGAAAGTGCCAGATAATTGACTTTACAGTCCCAAATGATAAAAAAACATTAATATGATAAATATAGAAAAAATAGCAAAGTATAAGGATTTAGCCATTGAATTACAGAGACTGTGGAAAGTGCAGGTAAAATGTATCCCAGTAGTTATAGGTGCATTGGGAACAATCCCTAAAGATCTGAACAGACGGATAGGGGAAATAGGCATAAAAGACAGTTTAGTAGAGCTGCAAAAAAAAAAAAAACAGTGTTATTAGGGACCGCTAGGATACTTAGGAAGGTTTTTGGCATCTAAGACAACTTGTTGTAGCCCGATGTTAGGATTCTTTTCTTTTCCAACAGTCTAATCTGTTGAGTGTATATGAATAATAATAATAATAATAATAATAATAATAATAATGATAACAACAACAACAACAATAATGATAATGATGATAATAATAATAATAATAATAATAATAATAATAATAATAATAATAATAATAACGATAATAATGATAATAATAATAATAATAATAATAATAATAATAATAATAATAATAATAATAATAGAAAATGATCACATTGCACTCCTCTGGAACTTCACCATTCAAACTGACAGAAAGATAGACGCAAATAGGCCAGACATCATACTGAAAGACTTCAGACAAAAATCATGCCTCCTCATTGATATGACTGTCCCAATTGATATAAACGTATCTGTCAAGACCTACCAAAAACTGAGCAAATATAAAGATCTTGAAATAGAAATTAGCAAAATGTGGAATCTGAAGACGAAAACAATACCTATTGTCATAGGTGCCCTGGGAATGACAGCGAAACG